>NC_084548.2:17685000-17725000 GCF_033978685.3 Nerophis lumbriciformis
AAAAATAAATGATTTAGTGTATTTGAAAACAGCTAAAATGATATACTAATTAAACTATAAGGGACAACAGTTCTTCCCAACAAAAGAATATACAAATATAAAATATTACCTGAGAGCTAATTTTTTGTCTACAAAGTACAAGAAAGAAGAATCCGGATAAACCTTATGAACCTTATTAAAAAATGTGATAATCACATTCATCTCATTATGTGAATCACAACGTAAAAACAGCTATTTATTGGCGAAAACATTGCTGGTTAGTTATTCAACCCAATGGTATGTGTGAATGCTTTGGCGCATTCACACATACTATTGGGTTGAGTTTTTCCTTGCCCTAATGTGGGATCTGAGCCGAGGATGTCGTTGTGGCTTGTGCAGCCCTTTGAGACACTCGTGATTTAGGGCTATATAAGTAAATATTGATTGATTCATTGATTGATATGGTTTTCTGCACCAACATTCATCTATCTATTATTATTCTACTACTTCTTCTTTTCCAGATTTTGGCGCGCTCTACCTTGCACATTTTTCATGTGATTCAAACCGTTCCAACTTCAAATTGTTCAGCCTATTCGGGAATCACGGGCTTTCCCATGACAAATTCCAAAAATTCTCAAGATTCCAGGTTTTCCGGGACATTTTTCCCATTCGAAACGATTTGGCCATTTTTCAACCGATTCAAACCATTCCACTTTCAATATATTCCACTCATCCTGCACTTTCAAACTATGATTTTTCCAAATTCTAAAAAATTCCAGGAATTCCCAGAATTCCCGTTTTTTCAACCCCTTTTTCCACCCTTTTTTACCCACATTTTTCAACTCACTTCAATTGTTCCACCGTCAAAACATTCCTCTTAATCAGGATAAAAAAAAGTTGTTTTTTGAACCGGAAAAATTGCCGGTTTTCCCGAAATTCCAGGAATTCCGTAATATAATTTCTCAATTAAAAATGTTACTACTTCAACATTTCTCGACCGATTTGAAAAATTCCAACACTAACCATTTAAGAAAATTCACATTTTTTTAAATTTTGAAAAAAATTCCCGCTTTTCCCGAAATTCCCAAATTTCCATGAAATTCCCATTGAAATGAATGGGAAATTTTTCAAAGTTCCACAACTCCCATATTTTTCATCCGATTCAAACAATTCCAACATCTAAACTATTTTTACATTCATACTACATTATGTCAGCATTTCAGTTCAACTTCAGCATTGGAGCATTCACATGCAATTCCTTCAGGAATTTCCTCATCTAGTTTATTCAATTGTTTGTGTTACAAATTGAGCCCTGGATGTGAAAACAAATGAGTTAGAAATTGTTATTAAAAACAAAGTAGGATAAAATAGGCTCTGCTTCTCCCTACTCTTTTCAGACATGTTGTAGTGAGAAAATGTAAATATGTGATGTACCAAAATCAAACCGTTCCAACTTCAAACTGTTCAGCCAATTCGGAAATCGCGGGCTTTCCCGTGACAAATTCCGACAATTCCCAGATTTCTCAGAATTCAAGGTTTTCCGGGACATTTTTCCAATTCAAAATGAATTGGCCATTTTTCAACCGATTCAAACCATTCCACCTTGAACATATTCCACTCATCCTGCACATTTAAACTATCATTTTTCCAAGTTCTAAAACATTCCAGGAATTCCCAGAAGTTTTTTCACCTTTTTTCACCCACATTTTTCAACCCACTTCAACCATTCCACCGTTAAAACATTCCTCTTAATCAGGATAAAAAACTAAGTTGTTTTTTGAACAGGAAAAATCGACCGATTTGAAAAATTCCAACACCAACCATTTAGCCAACCATGTCTTTCAGAACATTCAGATTTTTTAACATTTAAAAAAAGATCTCGCTTTTCCTGAAATTTCCAAATTTCCATGAAATTCCCATTGAAATGAATGGGACATTTTTCAAAGTTCCACAACTCCCCCATTTTTCATCCGATACAAACCATTCCAACATTCAAACTATTCTTACATTCATACTACATTCTGTCAGCATTTCAGTTCAACTTCAGCATTGGAGCATTCCTTCAGCAATTGCCTCATCTAGTTTATTTAATTGTTTTACAAATTGAGCCCTGGATGTGAAAAAAACGTGTTAGAAATTGCTATTGAAAAGGAACAAAGTAGGATAAAATAGACTCTGCTTCTTCCTACTCCTTTTCAGACATGTAAAGAGAAACTGTAAAGTTAAAGTTAAAGTACCACTGATAGTCACACACACACTAGGTGTGGTAAAAATTACCCTCTGCATTTGACCCATCCCCTTGTTCCACCCCCTGGGAGGTGAGGGGAGCAGTGAGCAGCATGGGTGGCTGCGCTCGGGAATCAGTTTGGTGATTTAACCCCCAATTCCAACCCATGATGCTGAGTGCCAAACAGGGAGGTAATGGGTCCCATTTTTAAAGTCTCTGGTATGACCCGGCCGGGGTTTGAACTCATGACCTACTGATCTCAGGGCGGATGTGATGTACCATATTGTAACTTAATGCATGTTGTATGTAAGTTAATACCATAACTATTTGTTTGGCTGTACTTTGGATCCACACTATCAACGACTTACCACAGATTTGTCTTCACCAATGTTTTCTCACCATTTTCCGTCTCCACCTCCGCCCCCACGATCCAATGTGTAGAGCAGTGGTTCTTAACCTGGGTTCGATCGAACCCTAGGGGTTCGGTGAGTCGACCTCAGGGGTTCGACAGAGCCTTTGCCGCAGAGGTCAAGACATGCCCGACTCATCGTGTAAATAAAAACTTCTCCCTGTCGGCGTATTATGGATACCCCCAAACAATGTTCCCTCTAATTTTCCATATGTGTGAGCAAACGCAAAAACTCCTTGAGCATTCGGTGGAGTGCATGTGAGTGATGTCAGACGTGCACATACACTGTGGTCACACCTGCAGCACACCTGTCCCAAACCTGACTAAATAACAAGTTCAATGTTTTATTATTATAATCAAATGACAGCAGTCATTTCCATGAGATTATTTTCTAAAATAAGTGTTTTGGCCCACTTAGAAAGACTATAACATATTGTTTTTCATGAGCTGTGTACTAGTATTATATGTCTGGGTGGGAGTCCTACTGTCAGGCTTGCCCCTGACAGTTTGATTGTGTTTTATTTTTTCCTCTGTGTGTAGTATTTCCTGTCAGTGCTCTTGTTTTGGTTCTGTTTCCTGTTTGTCTCCCTGAGTGCTGTGTCCCCTCAGCTGTGGCTGATTGGCACCTGGCCACACCTGGTGTCAATCAGCCAGCTGCTATTTAAACCTGCCTTCCCCTCTAGTCCGATCAGAAAATTCACCCCCCTGCCCCGCTTCCTGGCGTCCAGAATGGTGTTGACGGTATAGGCTGGATGACCCTCCACCTGCTGAGGAGCTAGGGGAGACACTGGTGGAGGGCTAAGGTCGCTCGACTCAACAGGCTTTAGGCGGGAGACATGGTAGACCGGATAAGACTTAAAAGACTTGGGTACCTTGAGTCGAGCTGTGACGGGAGTGATCATCTGCTTCACCTCGTATGGTCCGATGAACCTAGGTGCCAGTTTCTTAGACTCTCCTGGCAGTGTAATGTCTTTAGATGATAGCCAAACCTTCTGGCCGGGTTTGTAGTCGGGAGCTGGTCTGCGATGGCGATTTGCCATGATCTGGTTTCGACTGGCCGCGCGAGACAAGGCGGCACGGGTATCACGCCACACACGGTGCACACGGCGCAGGAAGGTAGTCACGGAGGGGACAGTGGACTCGACCTCTTGAGAGGAGAAGATGGGAGGTTGGAAACCATGCACCACATGAAAAGGAGACAGGCCAGTAGATGAACAGATGAGGGTGTTACGGGCATACTCCACCCATGGGAGATAGGTAGACCACAGTGATGGATGCTGGTGACAAACACATCTCAGAGCCGCCCCTAAGTCCTGGTTGTCTCTTTCCAACTGTCCATTAGATTGTGGGTGGTACCCTGATGACATGATTACAGTGGCCCCTAACAAGTTGCAGAAGGATCTCCATGTAGCGGATGAAAATTGAGGACCTCTGTCTGACACCACATCCATGGGGATCCCGTGAAGTCGAACCACACGGGTGACCAGAAGCTTGGCGGTCTCCAGGGAGGAGGGAAGTCTGCGAAATGGACAAAGTGTGTGAATTTAGAGAATCTGTCTCCTCTAGTGAGGATGACAGAAAAGCCCCTGGAGATGGGTAGACCTGTGAAAAAGTCCAGAGCGATGTGCGACCATGGACGGGAGGATGCCCGTAACACCCTAATCTGTTCATCTACTGGCTTGTCTCCTTTTCATGTGGTGCATGGTTTCCAACCTCCCATCTTCTCCTCTCAAGAGGTCGAGTCCACTGTCCCCTCCGTGACTACCTTCCTGCGCCGTGTGCACAGTGTGTGGCATGATACCCGTGCCGCCTTGTCTCGCACGGCCAGTCGGAACCAGATCATGGCAAATCGCCATCGCAGACCAGCTCCCGACTACAAACCCGGCCAGAAGGTTTGGCTATCATCTAAAGACATTACACTGCCAGGAGAGTCTAAGAAACTGGCACCTAGGTTCATCGGACCATACAAGGTGAAGCAGGGTGGCGCAATTTCTGATCGGACTGGAGGGGAAGGCAGGTTTAAATAGCAGCTGACTGATTGACACCAGGTGTGGCCAGGTGCCAATCAGCCACAGCTGAGGGGACATAGCACTCAGGGAGACAAACAGGAAACAGAACCAAAACAAGAGCGCTGACAGGAAATACTACACACAGAGGAAAAACTAAAACACAACCAAACTGTCAGGGGCAAGCCTGACACCTACTTTAGAAATAATGTGTACCCCTTTCAGATATCGCATTTAGTTCCCACTTAAATATTCACATGTTGCACAATGAGATGTAAACATGGGATTATGTGTACATTCCTGTAACTTTCCGTTTGTAAAATATATCTTTATTAGTATTTCTTTAATACAACAACATCATTTTATGATTACGGTTCGGGTTCGGTGAATGCGCATATGAAACTGGTGGGGTTCGGTACCTCCAACAAGGTTAAGAACCACTGGTGTAGAGACATAAGCATCCTCAACATTGTTGTCCAACTAATGTACAATACCTCTGTTGTCCTACAAAACTATAGATTACTTAGCTGCTAAATATACCACTGTGTTGTTTGTTGAACAAAACGTTTTAGTAACGCTACCTAGCAGAAAAAAAGATATAAATCGTGCGGAGGATGAGTTCCCAGACTGTGGGAAAAAGTGATAAATTCAATGTCGTGATGTTTTATTAAGCAAATAAGACACCAAACAGGCAATGGGGTTCTTTTTCCATACACTGTTATTTCACCTCATGAATGCCAATGAGGAGGTGCGAGGAGGTTATTTATAGTTGAAGACTGAATGGGGGGATTTATCCCTCCGCCTGATAATGCCCCCTTGTTTGTCTTCATGTGGAGATGGAGAGATGTTTATGCTTGCAGCTACACAGCCCGGGCATCACACCCTGCACTCTGACACAGGCGGAGAACAGATGAAGACGGCATGAGGAAGATTTGGCAAAAAGAAAGACAAGAGGGAACTTGAGTTTAATTTGGAGAGAAGGCCTATAGCTGGGGAAAAAAATAGATCCGGGCACACACCCTTCGACGACACAATGTGTGTGTTGGAGCGGCATCACAGTGCGTGGGCCGAGCTCAGTGACAGCATGCATGGGAGTCGTCACTGCCTGCCATCACTATTACTATAATAAACGTAAGGCTTTGGACACAGAGACATGATTGCAAAAATAGTCTGATAACTCATAAGTATACAGCAAAAGTGACTTCTGTCGTCTTCAGGTGGACACCAGACTAACCAGTTTTTAACATCTTCAGAGGGACGTATGATGAAAACATCA
Source organism: Nerophis lumbriciformis (assembly GCF_033978685.3). Classification (NCBI taxonomy): domain Eukaryota; kingdom Metazoa; phylum Chordata; class Actinopteri; order Syngnathiformes; family Syngnathidae; genus Nerophis; species Nerophis lumbriciformis. The sequence continues at coordinate 17,690,898 of NC_084548.2, forward strand.
TGGCTTGGATACATGTAGAGCAGGGGTGTCTAAGTAATTTTAGCTCAGCGACCACATGGAGGAAAACCTTTTTCCCAAATGGTAAAATCATGTCACGATAACTTAAATATAAAGGCAACGTCAGGTTGTTTTCTTTGGCCAAAAATAGAACATGGCACCATTCCCAAATTATGTCGGCTCTATTGATAACCTCACTAACAACTTTGACAATGCCCTGCGCGAAACCATTGATAGTATAGCACCACTAAAACAAAAAAGGGCCCCTAAAAGGCGCACCCCATGGTTTACAGAAAAAACCAGAGCTCATAAATTATCATGTAAAAAGTTGGAACGCAAATGGCGCGCCACCAAGTTTGAGGTTTTCCATCAAGCATGGAGTGATAGTTTAATATCGTATAAACGCATGCTTACCTTAGCTAAAGCTAAATATTACTCAAATCTCATCCGCCTCAACAAAAACGACCCTAAATTTTTGTTTAGTACAGTAGCATTGCTAACCCAACAAGGGACTCTTCCCAATAGCTCCACCCACTCGGCAGATGACTTTATGAATTTCTTTAATAAGAAAATTTAACTCATTAGAAAGGAGATTAAAGACAACGCATCCCAGCTACAACTGGGTTCTATTAACACAGATACAACTGTATCTACGACGGATACTGCAATACAAAATAGTCTCTCTCTTTTTGATGAAATAACATTAGAGGAACTATTACGGCGTGTAAGTGGGATAAAACAAACAACATGTTTATTTGACCCACTTCCTGGGACAGGTCCGGTGGCCATGGATGAAGTGCTGGCTGTCCAGAGTCGGGACCCGGGGTGGACCGCTCGCCTGTGCATCGGCTGGGAACATCTCTGCGCTGCTGACCCGTCTCCGCTCGGGATGGTGTCCTGCTGGCCCCACTATGGACTGGACTCTTACTATTATGTTGGATCCACTATGGACTGGACTCTCACAATATTATGTCAGACCCACTCGACATCCATTGCATTCGGTCTCCCCTAGAGGGGGGGCTTACCCACATATGCGGTCCTCTCCAAGGTTTCTCATAGTCATTCACATCGACGTCCCACTGGGGTGAGTTTTTCCTTGCCCTTATGTGGACTTTGTACCGAGGATGTCGTTGTGGCTTGTGCAGCCCTTTGAGACACTTGTGATTTAGGGCTATATAAATAAACATTGATAGATAGATTGATTCTAAAAAACGTACAAATCACAAATAATCCTCCGGACACAACACTTCAAATTTGTTGACAATTCTGAGGAAATTGGTGCAGTTTCAAAACAACAATGAGCTTAGACTTCATCTCAATGTATCTACGAAGCCAGGATGAAACTTTAAGTCACAGTCTTTCTGGGATTGAACAAAAAACACAACATGTAAACTCTTCTAGGTATCAAATACCTCCTTTGTCATGTCCACGTATCAATCCGGAGCTAATCAATCAATCTTTATTGCAGACCTTAGAGATCCATTACACACATAAAAACACATTACAAAACAGTAAAAACAATACAATAAAACATAAAGCTCAATGTCAGTTTCTGACATACACACGTGTGCCAATGGTTCCACAGTCTAACACAGTGTTTTTCAACCACTGTGCCGCGGGACACTAGTGTGCCGTGAGATACAGTCTGTTGTGCCGCGGGAGATGAGCTAATTTCACCTATTTGGGTTAAAAATATGTTTTGCAAACCAGTAATTATAGTCTGCAAATGATGTGTTGTTGTTGAGTGTCGCTGCTGTCTAGAGCGCGGCAGAGTAACCGTGTAATACTCTTCCATATCAGTAGGTGGCAGCCGGTAGCTAATTGCTTTGTAGATGTCGGAAACAGCGGTAGGCAGGGTGAAGGTAAAAAGGTGTCTAATGCTTAAACCAAAAATAAACAAAAGGTGAGTGCCCCTATGAAAAGGCATTGAAGCTTAGGGAAGGCTATGCAGAACAAAACTAAAACTGAACTGGCTACACAGTAAACAAAAACAGAATGCTGGACGACAGCAAAGACTTACTATGGAGCAAAGACGGTGTCCACAATGTACATCTGAAATATGACATGACAATCAACAATGTCCCCACAAAGAAGGATAAAAACAACTGAAATATTATTCATTGCTAAAACAAAGTAGATGCGGGAAATTTCGCTCAAAGGAAGTCATGAAACTGCTACAGGAAAATAACAAAACAAGAGAAAAAGCCACCAAAATAGGAGCGCAAGACAAGAACTAAAACACAACACAGGAAAAAAGCAAAAAACTCCAAATAAGTCACGGCGTGATGTGACAGGTGGTGACAGTACACCTACTTTGAGACAAGAGCTATATTGATGCATGCTTGGTTATGCTTTAAAGTCATATCCAACAATTGCGACAACTTTTTATTGTTAACTGAGTTTCGTTTTTTTTAAATGACTTCTGCTGGTGGTGTGCCTCCGGATTTTTTCAACTCAAAAAATATGCCTTGGCTCTAAAAAGGTTGAAAAACACTGCTCTACAAACCGTAAGAAACGGAGGTAAAAACTGTTCAAAAGGGTTAAGTTCACTTTTCTCGTGTTTGACTGAGACATTTTGGGGCAACCAAGGTGCCAAATAACCCCTAGAGGGGGGGGGGTTACCCACATATGCGGTCCTCTCCAAGGTTTTGTCATAGTCATTCACATCGACGTCCCACTGGGGTGAGTTTTTTCCTTGCCCTTATGTGGGGTCTGTACCGAGGATGTCGTTGTGGCTTGTGCAGCCCTTTGAGACACTTGTGATTTAGGGCTATATAAATAAACATTGATTGATTGATTGATTGAAATAACGACGTGTTCGAAGCAGAAGACATACAATGGCAGGTTTTAAGTTTTCAGTGGGTCAAAGAGGAGGAGCCACAGTCACCCTTTACTGTGTACCTCTTGCTTGGCCCCGGTATAAACCGTTTTCTTGCCTAACAGAATTGCTATTGTGACATCCAGTGGACACATTTAGAACAGCAGTTTCGTTCAAAAAAAAAAAAAAGCAGCTCATTTTTATACTTGGCAAACTCATCACGCGGGCCGGATAAAACCTGTTCACGGGCCGTACGTTTATATAGAGTTTTTGGGTCTCTGGAGTGCCCTTTCTTGCCTGTTGGTACCTTTTTTTTGTGTATTTGGGATCCCCATAAGTCCCGAAAATTTGAACTCAAATTACGGAGGCCTAGAGGACAGATTTTGCACGTAAGTAAGATGGCACATTCGGAAGAGACAGTCAGAGATGGTCTGTAAAACAATCTATAATTGGGGTTCATAACCTTTTTGTCCTTAGGGCCAAACTTTTCTTCTACAAAAGGGCTCGGGACCCACTCAAATATTAACACTGAATTAGTAATCTGACTCTTGAGTTTGGTAATAATCCATAATTATGTCTAACCTATTTAGAGTTTACAACCTTGTCAAATTATATTAAACCATGTTTTAATCACAAAGATTATTACTTATTAGCACATAAACCTTAGGCTTAGGTCAGGCTGATTAGAAAAATAGGTACCAACGAAATATACTGCATAATTAACTCATAATACCACAAAAAAATAATTTACATACATTTATGTGGCGCTAAAATATATGAAAACTCAATAATGATTATGTTTTTGAACGCATCATTATAATCCCCTCAATTCCCCCCAAAAACGGATTAACTTGCTGGAATTTAAAGACAATATAACATACATCCATAAATGTGGCTGCATATGCAAATGTGTAATATATTTATCTGTACAGTAAATCTATTTATTTATATCACTCTTTTATCCTGCCCTACAACAAGCTAATGCAACAAAATGTTGTTCTTATCTGTCCTGTAAAGTTCAAATTTGAATGACGATAAAGGAAGTCTAAGTCTCTTAACTAAACTATCAATAAAATTAAAGTGCAAATAAAAATACAGCTTCACCCCTTTAGTCATAATTTTTGCTCCAGACCTGTTTGTTTGAGATTGTCATTACTGCCACAAGTGGAGGAAAATTGTATTACAACTGAATACTGCTAAGACCCATACGGACCACAGATGAGAAACATAATTTTTGGCGGCCAACAATCTAACCCAATGGTTAAAAATATTGATCTATGCAAACTTATGTCCAAATAATTACCATTACATGTTGTGTAGACCACCAGGAAGTGTTTTAAATATTGAAAAAAAATCATAATATGGCTTAGTAGTTAGTAGTTTTATGTAACATTCTTTTTACTTTTACGTGAGTATCATGGAACATCAATTTACAATTCTCTCGAACAAACTTTAGGATTCACGAACAATAAAACAATAACAATGTGTTTTGTTGTAAAAACTTTGTCTCAGTGTGCGAATGTTTCATCAACCAATTACGTGCCTGCTTTTTTTTTAATTTTTTTTTTTAGAGTTTTTACTGCATTGTTGTAGTTTTTCTAGCTCTATTTTAGAAGGCAATAGACACGCGATGGGCACTTTCAAAAATTCAAGAAGTGTCCACAGCGTTGTCAACACTGCCTCCTCTCCCTTTCTTCCACACGAAGACTGTCATGTCTGTGTAATCATGTTTTGTTTTAGTCATGTTTTGTTTTGTTTAGTTATTGGACTCTTTAGTTTCTGGTTGTTCACTCCCTTGTTTTGTTTCCATAGCAACTCATTAGTTTTCACCTGTCACGTCACGCACCTGTTTCACGTTTTGAGTCACGCACCTGTTTTCGTTAATCATGTCTGGGTTATTTAAGCTTTTCTTTTTCTGTTGGTCAGCCTGGCGACATCCACATTTATGCTCTGCACGCTCTTTATCTTTTCAAGCCATGTTCACAGTCCCATGCCACAGTAAGTGTTATGTTTCGTGTTCTTAGTTAATTGCCTTTGTGCTACAGTCTTTTTGGTTTCATAGTTTCTTCTCCTCCATTGTGCGCGCCTTTAGTTTGTTCTTTTTGTTATTGTAAAAATAAAATATGTACTCACATTCCCGTCTCGCCCGAGCCAACTTTCCGTTGCCTTCCGGAAAAGCAAACACCAAGGACCAAGTCATGACAAAGACAACTTAAAGTGGATTTAAATTATTTATCATTCCTAATAATTATAGCGACTTGGCTGTTGAAGTCAAGGAGTTTTGTGATTTCAAATTCTGAGTGCGCCACAAGGCTCGTGACAATGTGTGTGTGTGTGTGTGTGTATCAAATGAAAAGATGATCCCTTTGTCGGTCATCCCTTTGTTATGTTTGCTTGATATACATTACAGTATATTGTAGTCACTTTGTATTGTATTCTAAGTGTATGAATTTTTACTAAAATGTGAATTTTTGTCAAGGCTATAAGTCATATTTACATTGTTTCTTACGACAAAATAAACTGTACAAACTTTTCTATTTACAAATCATGTTCAATTATGTGTTACTGTATTAATGTGATGAAAAAACACTTTTACCCTGTGACGTTGAGTTTTCATTCTTCATTATTTCAACATAATTATTTGTATTTATAATCTATTGATTACTGCTTGTTAGGACTGCAACGATTAGTCGACATTGTGGACATTATAATTTGTCGCCGATAATTATATTTGTCAACAAATATTTGTTTTTCCGGGCGGAAGTGGGTCATTACCGCCACTCGCAAAAACATGGCCTGTGATAACATGTAAAGTGTAAAAACATTTCCTGTTATTCTTGTTAAAAACATGAATACCTTGCACAGTTTGCAAAGCGGACCTTGTTATTATAGTAAGTAATTAAGTAAGTACCAATGATTGTCACACACACACTAGGTGTGGCAAAATTATTCTCTGCATTTGACCCATCACAATTGATCACCCGCCGGGAAGGTGAGGGGAGCAGTGGGCAGCAGTGGTGGCCGCGCCCAGGAATAATTTTTGGTGATTTAACCCCCAATTCCAACCCTTAATGCTGAGTGCCAAGCAGGGAGGTTATGGGTCCCAGTTTTATAGTCTTTGGTGTGACCCAGCCGGGGTTTGAACTCACAACCTACCGGTCTCAGGGCGGAGACTCTAACCGGTGATACGTGACTGGAGAGTGTGTGCTTATGCATCGCCAGCCAGCTAACAAGTGTAAGACAAAGAAACTAACTATCATTTTAGCCAAAGTCAGCCAGCTAAACTTTGTCTACATCAATTTGAGTACTTTTTAAAACAGCGTCAATTTGCAATGCTGTAAAAATGTGCACAATAACTAAACGCGAACTGACCCACACGCGCACAAACACTTAAGCACACAAAGAAAGACAGACAGGCACCAATGCAAAGGTATCATAAGATTAAACATACAATCTACTAAATAGCCAACATTTTAATAATTAATCGGAGATACAATTCTACATATTGAGTCTATTAGAGTGCTAAAACTGCCAAGAGTTAATATACCAGTGTGCAGCTTTTTAAACATCACAAAATGATTATTTTCTTTTTGAGGAAGTTAAATTCTGTTTTGTTGTTTATTTTCATTGCTGTTATTTTAACTGTTTTTTAAAATACATAAACAAGGTTAATTGTTTGTTTTTTTAAGCAATTTGCATTTCCTTTTTTTTCTCCCAATGAACAACATTTTAATAGTCATTTTAATTGTTGTAACAACTGCATGAGCAGCACAGTTACAGTATAAATAAATATTTATGAATTAATTAGTCATCTTTGTCATTAGTATGCACATGCCTAAATTAACTTAAGCTGCATTTAGAAGACGATGAAAAATTAGAGCCATTAAATATGTGTACGCTTTATTATCAGACCAAACGTTAAGATGACCTTTGACTAAAAGACAATCGAAATAATGGTTAGTTGCAGCCCTACTGCTTGTATGTGTAAATGATTTAGAATTGTCAAATACTTTTTCCAGCAGGGGCTGTCCACATAATTGTGTTTCACCAATCCAATCTCTAAGCCAGGGGTGTCAAACTTATTTTAGATCGGGGGCCACATGGAGAAAAATCTACTCCCATGTGGGCCGGACTGGTAAAATCACAGCACGATAACTTAAAAATAAAGACAACTTCGGCTTGTTTTCGTTGTTTAAAAGTAGAACAAGCACATTCTGAAATTCTACAAATCATAATGTTGTTGTTTTTTTTACACTTAGATGTTGCGCTTAATAGTATCCTATCTTTATTTCTGGTTATTTATATTTTCTGATGATAATGTTCATGAGTCAACTCATTGGTGTTAATTTTCAATCTATCAAGATAAAACAAATTATAACAAAATCAAATTACAGTATGTTATTCATGTAGTTTGATCATTTGGACATCATGTGGTTTATTTTGTACTTAAGTAGCATCATCTACAAAGATACAAATAATTGGTATTGGACACAGTGGACACATTTAGAAAAGCTGTTTCTTTCATTCAAAAATGTCAGGTTAATTGTCATACTTAGAAAACTCATCTCGCGGGACGAATAAAACCTGTTTGCGGGCCTGATCCGGCCCTCGGGCCGTACATTTAACACCCCTTCTCTAAGCACTAGTAACGTTTGACTGCATTTCCCCTAATCAAACGATGCCTGGCAGTCACATGACCACATTTGTACAACACACCGTAAAAGGTGACATGACGCCAACGAGGCAGCAAACATTTTCAATGTTTACTTACAAACTAGGAAAATTAACATTCATAAGTAATCTGTCAGTACAATGTTCACATTTCAGCCTAAAATACTTCCACTTCCACTTACTTACCATGTCACTACTTTTTACTTTTGCTACAGTACTCTTTAAAATTTTTGGCTACTCTACCCACCTCTGCAAGATTGTTTTATTTTCTGGGAAGCGACTCCACATAACTACTATCATGTCGAAATAAATAGCGAAGCAAATTGCATTCACAGTTTACACACAAAACACAATAATTCACAGGAATCAAATATAATCAATCAGTGACCAAATGCAATTATGACCCACCTTTGGCATAGAAAGGTAAAATGGTCAAAATTCAAGACAATATCACAGAGAACATAGATTACATAAACTAGCATTTACTAAATTTATACCAAACTGAGATATTACCACAGGGTTCTGCAGGACATGTGTGCAATTGCCCCGCCAGCGCTCTTCAAAGTGTAAATAATCTCAAAGCCTCACAGATCTTAAAGCGCTATTGAATAATGCATGCTCCAAATTACAGCTGCTGTGATTGTATCCATGCATCTCTGCTCTCTCGGATTGCTCGCAGCCCCATAATTCTCCTTCGCCCAAAAAAAAATGAGGGATGTCAAAAAGACGACCCGATAAGAGATTCTTGTTTTGTCACCTCTTGGAAAGAAAAAAAAAGGTGCTCGTATCTGCGGTCACGCTGCAGGCGGAAATTGCAATACTTCTCCATGGCGTCTCAGACAAAAGAAATGTGAAGGAATCTCTCAGAATGTTAGAGCATAGCCTGTCCTACTTAAAGTGCGTTCCGTTTTTACCAAGTGCCAAAATTAACAATCAATAAATTGTTGCTTGCCAACATATATGCAGCAATCATTAAAGGGGAACATTATCACCAGACCTATGTAAGCGTCAATATATACCTTGATGTTGCAGAAAAAAGACCATATATTTTTTTAACCGATTTCCAAACTCTAAATGGGTGAATTTTGGCAAATTAAACGCCTTTCTAATATTCGCTCTCGGAGCGATGACGTCACAACGTGGCGTCACATCGGGAAGCAATCCGCCTTTTTCTCAAACACCGAGTCAAATCAGCTCTGTTATTTTCCGTTTTTTCGACTGTTTTCCGTACCTTGGAGACATCATGCCTCGTCGGTGTGTTGTCGGAGGGTGTAACAACACGAACAGGGACGGATTCAAGTTGCACCAGTGGCCCAAAGATGCGAAAGTGGCAAGAAATTGGACGTTTGTTCCGCACACTTTACCGACGAAAGCTATGCTACGACAGAGATGGCAAGAATGTGTGGATATCCTGCGACACTCAAAGCAGATGCATTTCCAACGATAAAGTAAAAAGAAATCTGCCGCCAGACCCCCATTGAATCTGCCGGAGTGTGTGAGCAATTCAGGGACAAAGAACCTTGGTAGCACGGCAAGCAATGGCGGCAGTTTGTTCCCGCAGACGAGCAAGCTAAACCCCCTGGATGTCTTGGCTCACATCGTCCCAAGATGATCAAGAGAAGAATATTGACCCTAGCTTCCCTGGCCTGCTGACATCAACTCCAAAACTGGACAGATCAGCTTTCAGGAAAAGAGCGCGGCTGAGGGTATGTCTACAGAATATATTAATTGATGAAAATTGGGCTGTCTGCACTCTCAAAGTGCATGTTGTTGCCAAATGTATTTCATATGCTGTAAACCTAGTTCATAGTTGTTAATAAATAAATGATAAATGGGTTGTACTTGTATAGCGCTTTTCTACCTTCAAGGTACTCAAAGCGCTTTGACACTACTTCCACATTTACCCATTCACACACACATTCACACACTGATGGAGGGAGCTGCCATGCAAGGCGCTAACCAGCACCCATCAGGAGCAAGGGTGAAGTGTCTTGCTCAGGACACAACGGACATGACGAGGTTGGTACTAGGTGGGGATTGAACCAGGGACCCTCGGGTCACGCACGGCCACTCTTCCACTGCGCCACGCCGTCTGTTAGTTTCCTTGAATGCCAAACAAACACATACCAATCGTTGGTTAGAAGGCGATCGCCAAATTCGTCCTCGCTTTCTCCCGTGTCGCTTGCTGTCGTGTCGTCTTCGTCGGTTTCGCTTGCATACGGTTCAAACCGATATGGCTCAATAGCTTCAGTTTCTTCTTCAATTTCGTTTTCGCTACCTGCCTCCACACTACAACCATCCGTTTCAATACATTCGTAATCTGTTGAATCGCTTAAGCCGCTGAAATCCGAGTGTGAATCCGAGCTAATGTCGCTATATCTTGCTGTTCTTTCCGCCATGTTTGTTTGTATTAACTATGTGACGTCATAGGAAAATGGACGGGTGTATATAACGATGGTTAAAATCAGGCACTGTGAAGGTTTTTTTAGGGATATTGCGTGATGGGTAACATTTTGAAAAAAACTTTGAAAAATATAATAAGCCACTGGGAACTGATTTTTAATGGTTTTAACCATTCTGAAATTGTGATAATGTTCCCCTTTAACATGAAATTCACATTCTTGTTGATGGCAAGTCTACTCTATGCCCCTGTGCATTCTTCACTTATCTATAATGCTGTACAGTACTTTATACTGTAAATTATTATATAGTCAGGGCATTTATTTACCTAACCTTGGGTATTAATTGGAAGCAGTAACAATTGGAAAGGGTTATTTTTGTAAGTTAAAAACTCATTACCGTATTTTTCGGAGTATAAGTCGCACCGGAGTATAAGTCGCACCTGCCGAAAATGCATAATGAAGAAGGGAAAAACATATATAAGTCGCACTGGAGTATAAGTCGCATTTTTTGGGGGAAATGTATTTGATAAAACCCAACACCAAGAATAGACATTTGAAAGGCAATTTAAAATAAATAAAAAATAGTGAACAACAGGCTGAATAAGTGTACGTTATATGAGGCATAAATAACCAACTGAGAACGTGCCTGGTATGTTAACGTAACATATTATGGTAAGAGTCATTCAAATAACTATAACATATAGAACATGCTATACGTTTACCAAACAATCTGTCACTCCTAATCGCTAAATCCCATGAAATCTTATACGTCTAGTCTCTTACGTGAATGAACTAAATAATATTATTTGATATTTTACGGTCATGTGTTAATAATTCCACACATAATTCGCTCCTGAGTATAAGTCGCATCCCCGGCCAAACTATGAAAAAAACTGCGACTTATAGTCCGAAAAATACGGTACATATAACTTATTGGGTTGTTTAATAATGTTTTGAAGTGCATGTAAATGTAAACATAGCTTTCTTTGAGCACATGGGGCATTTATGAAGTGAATTAATTGACATAATTAATCAACACATGGTGAATGTTTATATCCAACTTGGAGGAAGCGAACCATCAGGTCGGAATAAATAATGGTTGAGAAAGAGCCTTAGATGGACTGGAATTTTGCTGTCTCCCGAGAAGAAGCAATAAAACCAGGCTTCGGAATGCCGAAGTTATAGCTCTATTCTGGCGTAGAGATTCCATGTTTATCTTAAACGTCAATGGTATGCATCTTTTGTTTTCCAGCCACTACACACAAACATCTCCTTGAATGGTCAGGTGGGGCTGTTCGGACTTAGCACCCACCCAGACAGAGGAGAAGGAATATATAAACTGATGGTTTGGCTTCTCAAGTTAGGAATCTTCCACTTTTGACTGAGATTCCTCCGGGTACTGCAGACTTGATTAAATGACGCTCGCTTGCAATAAAGCAACTTTTGGTTCAGCAAAGCGTCGCCAAAACCTCTTTTGATTCAGCCACGCTGCTGTGGCATCCTTCAGTCCGGACGAGGACGTCAAGACCAGAAATACACTTAATTGACTAACATCAATCAATCAGTAATTCAAAGTTTATTTATATAGCCCTTAATCACAAGTGTCTCAAAGGGCTGCACAAGCCACAACGACATCCTCGGCTCAGATCCCACATCAGGGCAAGAAAAAACTTGACTCAATGGGATACAATGAGAAACCTTGAAGGGGATCGCAGATGTGGGAACCTCCCGCCCTGGGTGACCAGTGCAATGGACGTCGAGTGGATCTCGTTAATAGTGTGAGAGTCCAGTCCAAATAATACCATACTATGGTATTATTTGTATCACGTGGTACTATAACATAGTAGTGCCCTAGTGTGTTGTGAGGTGAGAGCTGTCTCTTGGCTAATTGTTATGCTTTAAGTTGCAAGCAACAATTTCAGTTACAAGCATCCCGCCATTAGTTGGTTTAGTACAGTAATTATCACATTAAGCCCCCCGTAAGATCTGGTCTTCCTCGCTGGAATTAACTTAGAGCCAGAGATCGACTTTGTTTTCCAGCCATGGTATGAAAGAAAGTGAGTGTGAAGGACAGCACGAGAAGAAGCAATATAAATAATAAATAAATCATTAACAACATGACAGAATGGGTCACCAACTTGGCAAAACGATGTGAGAAAAGCGGCACTGCTAGTCTGCACCTTACTCAAATCCAGCCAGGATTGTTAAAATGACATCTAAACGACAGACATTTATTCATGAAAATATGGAGAAGCTACCGATGGTGTGTTTGACAGAAAAGGAGCTGGAAGGTGATACCATATAAGTCCACTCTCCAAGGTAAATACTGTACATTATTATAACATAACTTCATAAAACTACTGGATATCTTAGTGGTACATTCTATTGTATTCTTTTCATATTCATACATATCACATACAGTAGATTGGCTAAGAGATGTGTTTTGACTATTGACTATTGCAATTCTCTTTTCACTTTTTTCAACAAGTCAACGCTAAAGAAACTTCAGACTGTACAAAATGCGGCTGCCAGACTTTTGACCGGTCCGGCGCACCCAGAACAGCCCATATTACCCCCATTTGATCCAGTCTTCATTGGCTTCCAGTTAAATTCTGCATTGAGTTTAAAATTGTAGTCCTGACATTCCGTGCGTTGCATGGTGGGGCCCCTCAGTGCATCACTAACTTGCTATGCCCCTACTCTTCAGGGCGGAGCCTCCGGTCTTCAGGCCAGGGTCTTCTAAAGATCCCAAAAATTCGTTTTAAAACCTGTGGAGAGCTGGCATTTCAGGCTATAGCTCACAGACTCTGGAACAATTTGCACCAGTCCCTCCGTAATCTTGACTGTGTTGACACTTTTAAGAAACATTTGAAAACTTCTCTTTTTACTAAAGCTTTTAGTTAATGCACATTTTAACTATCAATTTTAATCCACTTTGTATTCTCGTCATGATGTTGCCCCTGTTGTTCTAATTGCATTGTTGTTTTACTTCACCTATGTTTTGTACAACACTTTGTGATTTTATCTGTAAAAAACGCTTTATAATTTACTTACTTACTTTTCTGTTCATGTTCCTCACTCATTAAACCTTGGATTAAGTCAGGGGGTCATTTGCAGCCACCAGCTCAAGTTTTGTTGGCCTGCAGTATATTGTTGAAATTAAATCAAACCAAAAAACAACAGTAAGAATAAAATATTTACATATGTAATGGGAAAAAACAGAACATTGGATTTAAATGACTAATGATTGTGCTAATTAAGTTGCCACGGTCACAAACTTGCATGGCTGCCATAATTGTGACCATAAGATGCAGGAGACAGGAGGACGATGTGCATTTAATTATGAACACAGGACGTGTAGATGCATGCAGCTAACAAAGTCGGTAAAGTAAGTCAATCCTCGAGCTCTGAGGAGAGGGCGAGGCAGGCATTTATAGCAGCCTGATTGGCAACCACGACCAGGTGTGCTCAGGCTGCCAATCAGGGACAGGTGAGGAGGGGAAAGCGCTCAGGGAGACATACAAAAGCAGAACATAAGGAACCATGACAATACATGAGACCTGACGTGACAGATCGATTTATCTTTAAATTAATGTTTGACGTTTCATCAAACATATATTAACGTTGTTGCCCTAGGGTAAACTGGGTGTAACACATGGCACACTGACAAAGCTTAACCTATTGTTACTATAACAATCTACAAGGTTAATGTAGGTTGCTTCTCTTTCTCCCCCTCCATTTTTCTGCATTCTTTCGTATCTCAAGTTATCATTACGTATATGTATTGTTGCATTTGAACAACTGTATTGTTGATAATAAAGGTAAATTATTGGTATTGTTCATTATCAATAGCGCTATTTCTATTGGTATTTGTATTGATCCATTTGTTGTGTAATAATGCTCATTGTCATTTCTGTATTTTTTTTTTTTTTCGCTAACTGCTTATTTGCTATTACTTTTACCATCATATTTGTACATGTCATATTTGCTGATGTTGCTCTATTGTTGTTGTTGTTTGCTGTTGTTGTTTTTGTCTCTCTGTCTAATCCCCCTCTTGTCCCCACAATTTCCCCCTCTGTCTTCTTTTTTTTTCTCTTTCTATCCCCTCCTGCTCCGGCCCGGCTGCACTAAATGATAATATAAATACATTTAATAAAGTCAAATACAAATAAGGCAAAAAGAGAAGTATCCTACACTTCTCTTTTGTAAAGTAAATCTGAACAGCCGACATGGGCATCTACATCAACTATATGATTTGCCTGAGAAGCTGGACAGGACACAAAAAAAATAAATAAAATAAAATAAAATAAATAAAATAAAATAAATTAATGTTTGACTTTTAAGTATGTTGAAAAGTTAAGTCATGTGTTTGACTTTGGTTCTACATTTTTGCCTTTTATTTTTTTTAATTAAAATGGCTTTTCTTATTAAAATAACACTAACTTATAGACACTAACCATCAGAGAGATGTTTGTAAACACTGTGGGGACGGCTGTCACAGTGTTTACAAACATATCTCTGATGGTTAGTGTCTTTGATGTTTCCGGAAAATGAGAAGGATCCACATTTGAAGCCAACACCTTAAATTTAATGTAGGAATGACTACTGGAAGATGTTTGGATGATTAAGTATGACAACCGACCCCATTCTCCCGTACTGTGGTACATGGCACCCTTGTGACCAAAGATAATGGAGCCTCAACACCCTCTAAAGTTTTCCCTCCACTCTGCAGAAAGAGAACAACTAAAGCCACCAAATTTCTCAGAGATAGTGGAGAGCAGTTTCATGACCCGCTGCGTTGTGTTGTGATTACACACCACACTGTGGAAAGGACGCCCACCCCAAAAGACCTTAAACTACTGAGCTGCCTATTGTCAGGGGAGAGACAAATGTATGGCCTTTCAATAAAAAGTAATAGAAATGACAATAAGATTTACCATCTTCATCCGTCTTGTTCATGACTATCTTTGAGATAGAGTGGAATAAACCAACCCAAAAGTCTCACTAGCCCACCAGGTCGACTGGAATACTGCTTATGCATGGCAGCAGGTAATTCATTACATTTAATGGGATGTTACACTGCACTTGTGCTTCAGGGCTTCTACATATTGAGTCTTTGATAAGAGTTATAAAATCTACTCCTCTGTGGCAAAATTATACGCAACAAAGCCTCAGAGGAAAGGCTCCTCTGCAGCTGTGGTATGATAACTCTACTATACTCAATAAAACACAAATATAGCTGCCATACATTTGTAAACCGCTTCTGTCCCCCGAGTGTGCGATGCCAGAGAGCGATGACGTCACGTAAACTTCCCCGACTTTGCCCTAAAGCTGATGTTTCAATCTAAATGGATCATTTATGCAGTGTAGCCGCACACTGCATTGATGTTTCTTTAATGAAGACGTTGTGATAAACATTAAAACTGAGTTGAGTTCCTTCTCATGAGCATTGGAATGCCCAAACAAGCTCCTTCCATCCCAGATTAACCAGACCATGTGGCATCCATGCATGAGGGCAAGTGGTGCCAAACCAGAAGATGGTACTGTGCTGAACAAATGCATTTTCTAACACAATCGTTTGATGTTTTTGTATTGGGGAACACTAGTAGGGGAATGACTGTGGCCTATAATCCAATCCAATCCAATCCACTTTATTTATATAGCACATTTAAACAACAAAATGTTTCCAAAGTGCTGCACAACAATATTAAAAACAATATTAAAATATTATCCTTAGCTCCACCAATGACTGAATAAAAACACAAAATAAATACATATAAAACCAATATAAAAACAATATAAAATAAATATGATTAAAAACTATTATAAAGCCTGCTTAGTAACTACAGATGGGTACCGAATTCGATTCAAGTCCATTGGTACTACCGCATAAAATCAATCGTTTCACATAAAATCAAACAGTGTCACTTTTTGATACTTTAGTTGCACGTGACAGTGCAAACTCACTATTGGCTCAGGAATATGCTCTAAAGTGCAGTAAGCCTCCACTTTTCATAACGTGCTAGTTCGAAGGCAATTTACTTTGGTTTTGCCGTAAACATACTGAAAATGATCCTTAGCGATTTTACGTGCCGATTCCACCACCTCCAAGTTTGGTAATATAAAATACAACTAATATGTACGTCACAATCAAACAGCTGGTGTATGAGTACAATACTTACAGTAAACACACTTTGTAGGGCTCAACAAAATACTGGCAAAAGGTCTACTTCCTGGCTACAACAACACGTTATAGCCTATACACTACTGCCATCTTAGAAACGCATATGCTTGCAAAGTCAACCGTATAATGCAGTACTGTCACGGCGCATGCCCAATCCCTCATGCCATCTGCAGCAAGCGCCGGGACACGCCCCTGCTCACTCTTCTCACATCGCGTCCACTCGCCTGCATGGCTGCAGGCAATCAACACTCTACGTACCTGGATCTAATGAGGGCAGAGGACATAAAGACCAGCTGACCCGAAGATCCTGTGCCAGCGTAGTGAGTCTTATTCTGCGTTGTGTAATTTTTTTTAAATAAAAGACACTTCACCATGCCGTCGGTTCAGTATTTATTGGCAACCTGTGTTGGAAACACGAAACACACATACACAGGTCTCAACTTTCTGGCGGAGTGATATCTGCTCCTTCTCATTCAAAAGTCCGAAGGAAGAGGAAGTAACATTCATATAAAAATAATAATAAATTAAATTACATTAACAAAAACGTTTTCTCACAAAATAATAAGAATGCACAAATCCACATACCTGTGTTGGAAACATGAAACACACACACACAGGTCTCAACTTTCTGGCGGAGTGATATCTGCTCCTGTGTGATGTAAATACCATGCGTAAATACTACCAAACAATTCACACAGTCGACGCTCTACGTCTAAATAAACAAAATTGTGCATAAAAATTACACAAAACAACACATCACTTGTACCCACAACAATATTGGGTTAACTTTTCAAGTATCTAGGAACGTTTAGGAATAATATTTACAATATGAAGAAACACGGAGCAGTGAAGAACTATTACCTTCTCATTCAAAAGTCCGAAGGAAGAGGAAGTAAAGCAATCGAAAAAACAGCAAAGACACTTCCCGCACCGGACATCCGGTTCTTCAAAATAAAAGCGTTACTTCAAAATAAATATAACACCCCGTCTAGTTCATAATATAGCGCAACAACATCACACTATAACACCAGAACGTAGTTCACTCGTTGTAGTAAGCATCCCGTCTCTGGCTTCCCTCCTCGTACTTGCTCTCTTTGCTTGCCCTCTGCCCATGTCTTATATGTCCTTTATGTCCCTTGTAGTATCCCCTCCGTATCCAGTGATCGAGCTGTGCGCCTCGTTCTCTTGGACTTCCCTCCGGACTTTGGACTGTTTCCCTCGATCCTTGACCCCCGCTCGGACACGGACCTCGACACCTGTTTCCAGCCCCTGACCTCACGCTTGCCCACAGTCTTCTTGCTTCGCCCCTCTGGACTTTTGAAGGATTCATCCAACACGCACGAACAACACCCACTGTTTTCTACACCCCATTTACATTGTTATTTCTTCACATCGTCTTGCACCACACACTCCTAGTGGCATACACACCCCAGTAAATCATCAGTTTTTATAAACCTATTGAACCGATTCCTGCTGTGTGTCGTCTCCTTCCCCCGCCGTACATAAATAGTGCTTGCAAATGAGACGGAAAAGTGTAAGAAAACAAGAGAACATCTGGACAGCACACTTCAGTCTTAAATAAAATCATGATTTCTTTTTAACAATTAACATTCATTGACACATTGGTACACACTCAAAAGTACCGAAAGTTGGTACAGTTGACTATCAGTATCAGTTCCCAGGTAATGGTAATAGGCATCATATTGATTCAAATGTGAACGATGCCCATCCCTATCAGTTACATAGTCAAAGTGGGCTAAAATTGTATTTGTTTTGTAAAATGTTGCATTCATCACAATGACTGATATAGTATGTGTTTTGTTGGAAACCTGGAATTAGAGTTAAAAGTCAAACCCACCTGTTCTTCAGTTGTGTTCTTCATATTTTTTCCAATATGAATATTACTATATGGCCCAAAGCCATTATTTACTATCAAGGCATTTTAGGTAGGGGTTTTAATTAATTAATATGTTGTAAAAGGTAAAAAATAAGTTAGGCACAATTAATAAAGAAATGTGAAACAAAAAAAGTGCATTGTTCACAAAAATATTGTTCTTCAAATGTAAGCCCTCTTTTATCATGTTTCTTTTGATTTTTTTTTTTCCAGGTTCTTCTGTTGTCAATTCTTGTTGAAGCTACTGATCCTTTTCAGGGGGGTTCAACTGTGGAACAGCTTGGATAATCCCTTCAAATGTTCCAGTTCCATTCATAAATTTAAAAAACGCTTGAAGACCAATGTCTTGAAAAAATATATCACTCTTGAATCAACACAGTAGTTAATACTATGATCAATGTTAATTAAAATACTAAATGTGGGATATAAATAATAATGGAAGTATAATTGTTTGTATATAGTATATAATTGGTACAAAGGTTTAACTAACACGTGTACAAGGATATTTAACATGCCTTTACTGTGTATATAATTGAACAGTGTTTATATTGTGTATAATGTGTATTTATAATATGTTGTACAAAAGACATTTCATAATTTTCGGAAGTTCATCTTGTACTTGACATTGTTTATAGGGTTAGGCGCAATAAGTGTTCAACTTCAGCCTAAACCCTTTCGGTCTGCAACATTTTCATTTTCAATCTATGAATGTACAACTGTTTGTTTATTTTGTTGACCATTGACCGAAGAATAATAAACTAGAGAATCATTTTTTTAAATAAATACTTCAAAATCAGACTTAATTCTTTATCGCTCTTGCAAAAAAACTGGGGTACGCAGAATTCTGTGTGAGTTTAACACATTTTTTTTTCTAGCTGAATTCACAATGGACAGCCTAAATGGCAAGCCCACTTTAAAAAAAAACACTTCAGTGAAGATAGTACTTGAGTTTTTCTGGTATGTAGCCCACACAAGTGGATGGTGCCCCAGCAATTCTGTTTCCTACAAATGCCACTGATCATGATTGCATCATTTAGGTGCAGTATGGCTCTATCCTGGAGCTAAATCGTTTCAGAGGCTCAGAGGGTGTCAATTTTTTATCACAATGGTTCTATTTCTCCTGCAGTTTGAAGCCAAGTTGTCTCGTGTGGGTCTTGTTTGTTGAAAGAGTGACTAAACGCATTGTTTACAAATGCTCACTTTTAGAAAAAAATATGCCATTAAATGCAAAGAAAGAACCCAGCTGCCTTCCAGATAGAAAATATCTGCTTTTGGTGTGCAAATACAGTGATTCATGTATATACATCAAATGGCATACAGGATTGACTGCGTTCCACACTGCTTTTATAGAGTCAAATTAGGCTCCATCACAGCTGAGTAAGTATGATGGGGATGGACGTTATTGCCAGTAACCGTGCGTATCCGAGAAGAAGTGTCTTAAAGGGGAACATAATCACAATTTCAGAAGGCTTAAAACCATTAAAAATCAGTTCCCAGTGGCTTATTTTATTTTTCAAAGTTGTTTTCAAAATTTTACCCATCACGCAATATCCCTAAAAAAAGCTTCAAAGTGCCTGATTTTAACCATCGTTATATACACCCGTCTATTTTCCTGTGACGTCACACAGTGATGCCAATACAAACAAACATGGCGGATAGAACAGCAAGGTATAGCGACATTATCTCGGATTCAGACTCGGATTTCAGCGGCTTAAGCGATTCAACAGATTACGCATGTATTGAAACGGATGGTTGTAGTGTGGAGGCAGGTAGCGAAAACGAAATTGAAGAAGAAACTGAAGCTATTGAGCCATATCGGTTTGAACCGTATGCAAGCGAAACCGACGAAAACGACCCGACAGCCAGCGACACGGGAGAAAGCGAGGACGAATTCGGCGATCGCCTTCTAACCAACGATTGGTATGTGTTTGTTTGGCATTAAAGGAAACTAACAACTATGAACTAGGTTTACAGCATATGAAATACATTTGGCAACAACATGCACTTTGAGAGTGCAGACAGCCCATTTCAGGCGTGCTAAGAACATATATATTTCCACGATTTCAGCACTCAGGTTAACCATACCTAAATAGACACAAAATACTGCATTACACAAGACTACCCGAATGTACTCGAATGATTGAAATAAATAAATGTTTTTAAGCTAAATTATTGGTAAACACAGTTAATGTATAATAATTTACGTAAAACCGCGAGTAATGAATAAAGTTTTCATCAAATAATATAATCTGTAGACATACCCTCATCCGCTCTCTTTTCCTGAAAGCTGATCCGTCCAGTTTTGGAGTTGATGTCAGCATCTGCTTTGAGTGTCGCAGGATATCCACATATTCTTGCCATCTCTGTCGTAGCATAGCTTTCGTTGGTAAAGTGTGCGGAACAAACGACTGACCATTTCGTCGGCTTTCCCTACAGCCTCGTATTTTGAACAAATTTCGTCCAATTTATTGCCACTTTCGCATCTTTGGGCAAGTTGAATCCGTCCCTGTTTGTGTTGTTACACCCTCCGACAACACACCGACGAAAGTGAGAAAATGGCGGATTGCTTCCCGATGTGACGTCACGTTGTGACGTCATCGCTCCGAGAGCGAATAATAGAAAGGCGTTTAATTCGCCAGAATTCACCCATTTAGAGTTCGGAAATCGGTTAAAAAAATATATGGTCTTTTTTCTGCAACATCAAGGTATATATTGACGCTTACATAGGTCTGGTGATAATGTTCCCCTTTAAGCAGAAAATGTGAAGTTAAGAAGAAGGGTGAAGTATGAATAGGCAAAGTAGGCAAAAGTCGATGGAATCCAGAGGAGGATGAGTGGCCACTAATTGAGGAAGAGGCACCCCCGTTGTCTCTCCCTGCATGTCGAGCGCAGACAGTGGAGGGCAAATTAGGTTTGGTGGAGTCATACGGGAGATATGAGGCGTGATGGAGTGTAATAGAGGCAAATGAAATGAGGTGATTTGGACTGAAAGATGCAGAGGACGTAGCTACTTTGAGCAGCCTGCGAACATTGGAGTGTGAAGACGTTTGAAGAAGTTAGATGCTATGAGCCAAGACAAGTCCGGTTCTGTGTCCCTAACTTCTTTTCATGGTCAGTAGAGATGTCAGAGTTAACACAACAGGTGACGTTTGACTGGAAAGCCAGTTCATGCACTGCACTGACCATGCATGAACTGAAGCAACACATTATTCACTGGAGGAACACTTTGCCTATGTATTTGATGCCACATTCAAACTTCAATCTCTTAAGTCATTAAGTCATTGTCACCGATTCTGTTCACTACTTTTATGGACAGTATTTCTAGGCGCAGTCAAGGCATTGAGTGGATCCGCTTTGCAAGATTAGATCTCTGCTTTTTGCAGATGATGTGGTCCC
The DNA here is from genome assembly GCF_033978685.3 of Nerophis lumbriciformis. Lineage (NCBI taxonomy): Eukaryota > Metazoa > Chordata > Actinopteri > Syngnathiformes > Syngnathidae > Nerophis > Nerophis lumbriciformis. The sequence goes on from NC_084548.2 coordinate 17,712,260, forward strand.
GCTGCCTTCAAGTCTGAGTATGGCTCTCGCCTGCAAAAAGGTGGAGTGCCATCTCCGGGTTGGGGACGAGAGTCTGTCAATAGCGGAGGAGTTTAAGTACCTTGGGATCCTGTTCACAAGTTAGGGAAGATTGGATCATGAGATCGACAGGCAGATCGGTGGAGTCAGAAGGCAAAGCTCTCAATTTACTGGTCGATCTACGTTCCTAACCTCACTTACGGCCATGATCTTTGGGTATTGGCAGAAAGGACACATTCACTGGTGCACACGGGCAAAATAAGTTTACACTGTAGGGTGGTGGATTCTCCCTTAGAGATAGGATGCAAAGATCTGGTATTTGGGAGAAAGTTGGAGTAAAGTGGTTGCTCATGAGGAACCAGATAAGGTGGCTCAGGCATCTGGTTAGGATGGCCCAGGATTCCACCCTGGATAAGTGTTTAGGGCATTAGCGACTGCTAGGAGGACATAGGGAAGACCCAGGAAACGTTGGAGAGACTGTGTCTCTCAGCTGGCCTGGGAATGCCTTGATACCCTGGTAGGAGCTGGACATGGTAGCCGGGTAGAGGGAAGTCTAGGCTTCTCTGCTTAGGCTGCTGGCCCCGCTACCTGACTCAGGATAAGCATAGATGGAATATTTCAAGGTGCCGTAACAAAATAAATAAACAAATACTACATCACAATATTAAAAAAAACTTACACAAAAAGAGATTAGTGAATGCTAAAACATTTCTAACCACCTTGAAAAACAGACTTTTTCTTTATTTTTTACAAAGATAAGACACCAATACACATTAATACAGATTGTGGGATTTACACTATGTACTATGAATGATAAAACATTGAATATTAAAAGTTTATGACCGCTTTGACATGGTTGGCAAAAATGCAACCATGAAAAAAAAAACACCCAGAAATGTATACAATATCAAATTTCTGCAAAACTTGGTCCTATTAAGCTTAGTGCTTCAGTGTCTCTCTCCGTCACATCCTACCTCCTCTGTGTACAGAGCTTTACTCACTCTTCTGTCTCCCTTTCTCAGCCTTGTCTTCCTGAAACTGCTGTGACGTAGTCTCTAAGATTACCGCAATGGTCTGCACGTCTCTGGAAAGCACAGACTCTCTCTCTCTTCAGAAACCATTGAAAGATTATTTAGGGTAGCTCAAGATTTACAGTAATTTGAAAAAAACATAAAACCTTTTTTATTTTTTACCCAGGCTGAACCACTTTGAGGCTGATTAAAAGGTCCATCAAGACATGCCGTGAATGTTAAAGACATTCCAACTGAAGAAGAGAGTGGCTTGTTTTTTGCATTTTTGTGTCCATTTTCCAAAGAGATTCTCTTTTTGAGAACCTTTTCACTTGTTATAGGTCCAACATTTTTTGATATGGCACCAAATTCCAGTTGCATGTTTGTGAGATGGTTCCTGGTTCGGAGGATTGCGTTCACACTTGATCAAAGGAACCGTACTAATTAAGCAGTTGGAAAGCACCCCAGTTGTTATTGTATGTTCCTTCTCTATGCAAATTACTACATTTTAGCTCATCATCTCATGTTTGTATTGTTATTTGAAAAGCGTTTTCTAATTAACAAACTCTGCAACACACGGATTAGAACTAAACAGACGATCTATATCAGTAAGTCAGGAGCTTCACTTCTGTCCTCTGGGTTCCAAAAGTGCTTCTTGCCAAACAATCAATCCTCTCTGAATCATCAGAGACATCAGATGGCGTCTGCCTTCTAAATCTGCTACCATCTCAACTGAAAAGAAAGAAGCTGCTTCCCCCCCGTCCCCCTTCCTAAGTAAAACAAACAATTCTTCACAATTAGCAGCAATTTACAGAAGAATCAGGAGCAAGATGCTGGGGCTATGACAATGCTGTTTGCGACTGCTGTTGTCAGCGTGAACACTTTGAGGTAGTTCAAGTGTGCCTCGGGGGCTCGGCACATGGCTGTAACAAAGAGAGTAATAAAGGAAGACAGTTAGACAGAAAAGCTCACTAAACACATTACACCCATCTGTGCTCGTTGTTCCAGCGTGTGCATGTGTGCGCGTTTTGCAGCCCTAATGGCGCGTAACTTGTGAAAGGATCAAGTATTTTCATGGTGGAGAGAAGGGCAAAGCCAGTAATCACAGTAATCAGTCTGCACTGAATGGAATTGAAAGAAGAGAAATATGCAGCATCTCATGCTCGGGTGTTAGAGTAGACAGTCTGATTATTATTTCTCTCCGACTGATGCTTTTTTGGCACTTTTGTCAATTTTTCTTTCCTTGCCATTAGCCACCATTTCCTCTCTTTCACGTGTCCATAACAAAGAGAGGCTTACACATAGCACGGGTAAATTGGGGAAATCAGAAACGTAAACTCATCTACCGAAACCAGGTATTTTTTGGAGCAACATTTTTCCTCTCAATTTAACAACATGGGCGAAAACGTGGATTACAGCCGAGATGGGTTGCTAATCAGTCACAGGATGTCCATCCATCCAGGGAAGTAATTTGGCTGGGAGAGGAAAAGGCTGTTTTGGTCCCCGGCAGTTTAGAAACAATGTAACGCTGTATTACATAGAGACTGGGCAAGCACTAATACTAAGCGGAAAATGGACCCACAAGCCAGTTTCCCTTTAGACCGCCCACAAGCTCATTTTATTGCCATTTTGTGATTGGCTGTCCTTGCAAAAATGTTGACATCAGAATTTTAATTTACATTACCATTTGAACGTGTGTGTGTGTGTGTGTGTGTGTGTGTATTGGTTAATGGGAATATATGTCCCCACCATGTCCCACCGCCTGTGAAATCAAAATTTCATTATTGCGTCCAACCATTTTCTATGCAAAAAAACAAAACAAAATAAAATTAAATAAATACATGTATTTTTTTTTTTTTTTCCGAAATCTGTCTTGTCCAGCCGCTCAGGAAAATCATATTGCTGATGTAAATGCCCACGTATGATGTACAAAAGAGAAGTGTGGGGTACTTCCCTTGTTGCCTTATTTGTATTTAACTTGATTAAACGTTTGGATGTATTTAGTGTTTGGCCGGACCAGAGCAGGAAGTGATGGAAAGAAAAAGAAAAAAAAGAAGATAAAGGGGGAAATTGTGAGGACAAGTGTGAGACAAGACAACAACAACAACAACAACAACAACAACAACAACAAATATAATGAAAATAAAGAAAACACATTGAATGAGGAGAGAAGTGTGTCCAAACTTCTCATATATATATATATATATATATATATATATACATATATATATATATATATATATATATATACAGTATATATATATATATATATATATATATATATACAGTACAGGCCACAAGTTTGGATACACCTTCTACCCATTCAATGCGTTTTCTTTATTTTCCTATATTTGTTGTTGTTGTTGTTGTTGTTGTCTTGTCTCCCACTATGCCACCCCACATTGGGGCGGTATAGCTCGGTTGGTAGAGTGGCCGTGCCAGCAACTTGAGGGTTGCAGTTTCGATCCCCGCTTCCGCCATCCTAGTCACTGCTGTTGTGTTCTTGGGCAAGACACTTTACCCATCTGCTCCCAGTGCCACCCACACTGGCTTAAATGTAACTTAGATATTGGGTTTCACTACGTAAAGCGCTTTGAGTCACTAGAGAAAAAGTGCTATATAAATATAATTCACTTCACTTGTCCCCACAATTTCCCCCTTTGTCTTTTTTTTTTTCTTCTTCTTTTTTCCATCCCTTCCTGCTGGACACACCTTCTCCTCATTCAATGTGTTTTCTTTATTTTCACGACTATATACTTCGTAGATTGGCATCAAAACTATGAATGAACACATGTGGATTTATGTACTTAACACAAAAATGTGAAATAACTGAAAACATGTTTTATATTCTAGTTTCTTCAAAATAGCCACCCTTATATCTTATTACTGCTTTGCACACTCTTGGCATTCTCTCGATGAGTTGTCAGGAAGACAACGCCGGACTGAAATAGGAGACTGATTGACCACCGGGTACAGGTGTGTCCCGGTTGCCAATCAACAGCAGGTGTGGGAGCCAGTACTGAGTGGACAGACAGGGCGAGGGTAACTACAAAATAAAAGCACGAGACATGAACTTAAACGCCGCACAAATGGGGACAAAAAACCCCACGAGTCCAAAAGAGTCACAAGGGTGTGACAAAAATGTGCTTTTTATTAATTGTTATAAGCAATAACGACACACATTTTTAACTAGTACACAAATATAGTCGCCTTTTTAAATTGTGGCGTTACATTATCTCAAATGAGCCTAAGAATTGGGTACTTAATACCACATGATGTATTCAAAAGTATTGGTGGTGGATGGGGGAAAAAGCTAAAAAAATATATATATACTTAAAGGTCAATTCCACCTTGTGCGATCTGGTTTTGAAACAACTTCTTATTGGGGCTTTATTCAGATGAGTGATAAAGCCCACTCCGGTTTCCAGTTGGAAAATAATTTTATTGACAGTAGGGAATATGTTTATGTGGCCCCATTCCTTGTGAGAGTAAGGGGAGGAGGTTATTAATTTTGCAATGCAGTATGCTGAAAATGATGGAAAGTGCCACTGGATATACCAACTGATGCTGTGGTCAAAGTTGGAAACGCCACAAAATACACCACCGATTCGCCACGTTTCATGTGCCCATATGAATCCCAAGGAGAATGCACTATGTAATGTTACTCTGTTGCCATGAGCAACAAAGTAGTTTATTGAAGTGGAAATCTGATGTCTGATTGGCTAAAAATATTGTATGTGTTGGCGAGGTGTCGATAGGTGAAGAATAGCAGATTGGCTGAATACAAAATAATGACGATTACCTTAAAAAAACAAAATATTTATCTTAATGCATCTGTGTTTTTTGTCAGAAGGTGTATTTCATAACCTGAGTTTACAGAGGCGGGTGTATTGACCTCAACGTTTTAAGCCTGCGTTACGGGTTGTAAAGGCGTCGTGTTGCACAAGGTGAACGCATGACCCGTTGCCATGGAAACGTGTAAATGGAGCATCAACATTCATGCGACTCTATTTGCGTTGCAGACATGGGATCATTTCAATATGCATAACATGTCTCATAAAGATATCTGTGAAGGAGGAAAGTGGTATTGTCCCGGTGATGGTCACGGTCAATGGCACTGTCATGTCTAATGAAATAGCAGCTCTATATGAAAGACTTCCGAGCATTCTACCCCTTTAGTGATGCTTTTATAAAAATATAAATGGAAAATGTATTTGAATAATTATCTTTCAAGTGGACGCTCTGACATTATAATACTCATGATTAGGTGGGTTGGAATGGTATTTATTGTAGTAGAGTAAATAATAGTACTAATGATTGTTTTCATTTGCAAGTTATGATTGAAGCCCTCATTAGTAATTACCATTCAAATCTGTCAAATAGCATAAGCTGTGTCACTCATAAACTGGCATTTAGCACTTATTTGAATACACGTGTTGACTCACATGGCTATATTTCACTGTTTGCAAGCCAATGGTGCAGAACATTCATATTTGACATTTCCCCAGCTGATGTTTCCAATATAAATGGTTCTCAGCTGTAACTGTTTTTGTATATAGGGGCCAGCACCTGTGTCTAAATGCAGCTTTTCTCATTAAATCTCTGCTCATTAGCCTGATTGCTGCAGCCTCTGGGGAGCAAACAGCACAGAATTGCAAGTACCCTGAGAGTAAAGAATGCAACTGTCACCAATACTTCACCCACTCTAATTTCTATGATACTAGGGTTGTACGGTATACCGGTATTAGTATGGTACCGTGATACTAATAAAACATTTTTGGTACGATACCGTCTCTGAAACGCACCGGTCCTGCACCCAACCCCGCGGCCCCCCTCACCCGCGTCGAAGTCACGTCGTGACATTGCTGGTTTACGAGCAGACGAGCATGTTCGGCAGCGCACAATCACGGAGTACTTACAAGCAGACACAGTGTGTAGACAGAAAAGGGAGAACGGACGCATTTTGGCTTAAAAACTAACGATAAAGGTGAAGTTATAACACTGAAACACCCTCAGGAAGAGGTGCTTTAAGACAGTGGTCCCCAACCTTTTTGTAGCTGCGGACCGGTCAACGCTTGAAAATTTGTCCCGCGGACCGGGGGGTATTTTTTTTTTTTTTTATAAAGAAATACAATCATGTTTGCTTACGGACTGCATCCCTGCACACTGTATTGATATACATTGATATTTAGTGTATATATTGTGTTTTTATGTTGATTTAATTTTAAAAATAAATAAATAAAAAAAATTATTGTGCGGCCCGGTACCGGTCCGCGGACCGATTGGTACCGGGCCGCACAAGAAAAAAACACTGCTTTAAAACATTGCTAGCTAGCTAGCGGCTAACGTCTATCGGCAGTCTGCAGTGTTTTAGCGACTTCTAAATCAGTGTTTATCAACCTTTTTTAAGCCAAGGCACATTTTTTGCGTAGAAAAAATCCGGAGGCACACCACCGGCAGAAATCGTTAAAAACGAACCTCAGTTGACAGTAAAAAGTCGTTGTCGCAATTGTTGGATATGATTTTAAACCATAACCAAGCATGCATCACTATAGCTCTTGTCTCAAAGTAGGTGTACTGTCACCACCTGCCACATCACGCCGTGACTTAATTGGAGTTGTTTGGTGTTTTCCTGTGTGTAGTGTTTTAGTTCTCGTCTTGCGCTCCTATTTTGGTGGCTTTTTCGCTTTTTTTGGTATCTTCCTGTTGCAGTTTCATGACTTCCTATGAGCGATATTTCCCGGATCTACTTTGTTTTAGCAATCAATAATATTTCAGTTGTTTTTATCCTTCTTTGTGTGGACATTGTTGATTGTCATGTCATGTTCAGATGTACATTGTGGACGCCGTCTTTGCTCCACAGTAAGTCTTTGCTGTCGTCCAGCATTCTGTTTTTGTTTACTTTGTAGCCAGTTCAGTTTTAGTTTCCTTCTGCATAGCCATCCCTAAGCTTCAATGCCTTTTCTTAGGGGCACTCCCCTTTTGATTTTTTTTTGGTTTAAGCATTAGACACCTTTTTACCTACACACAGTCTCCTGCTGTTTCCGACATCTACAACAGCTACCGCCTGCCACCTACTGATATGGAAGAGTATTACACGGTTACTCTGCCGAGCTCTAGACAGCACCGACACTCAACAACAACACATCATTTGCAGACTATAATTACTGGTTTGCAAAAGATATTTTTAATCCAAATAGGTGAAATTAGATCATCTCCCACGGAACACCAGACTGTATCTCACGGCACACTAGTGTGCCGCGGCACAGTGGTTGAAAAACTCTGTTCTAAATCACTAATCCTCGCCTCCATGGCGACAAATAAAGTACGTTTCTTACAAGTATCATTCCAGCAGGAAGAGGAATAGCTAAACATGCTTCACTACACACCATAGCTCACCGGCGTCAAAATGTAAACAAACGCCATTGATGGATCTACACCTGACATCCACTGTAATGATACCAAGTACAGGCACGTATCCAGTTGATACTACTATGATTACGTCAATATTTTTTGTCATCACAACATCTTTTTTCGTTTTTTTTTTAATGTATATTATGTTTATAAACTCAAGAACAATGTCCCTGGACAAATGAGGACTTTTAATACGACCAATGTATGATCCTGTAACGACTTGGTATCGGATTGATACCCACATTTTTGGTATCATCCAAAACTAATGTAAAGTATCAAACAACAGAATAAGTAAACATTACATTTCAACAGAAGTGTAGACAGAACATGTTAAAATAGAAAGTAAGCAGATATTAACAGTAAATAAACGTGGAGATTAATAATTATTTTTCTACCACTTGTCCTTAATAATGTTGACAAAATAATAGAATGATAAATGACACAATATCTTACTGCATACATCAGCAGACTAATTAGGAGCCTTTATTTGTTTACTTACTACTAAAAGACAAGTTCTCTTGTATGTTCACTATTTTATTTAAGGACTTAACTGCAATAAGAAACATATCTTTAATGTACCCTAAGATTTTTTGTTAAAATAAAGCCAATAATGCAATTTTTTTGTGGTCCCCTTTATTTAGAAAAGTATCGAAATAATTTTAGTAACGGTACCAAAATATTGATATCGTTACAACACTATCTGATACATATGCATATGTATAGTTTCATAACTATTTCAGAATTAAAAAAAGTTTCAATGACCTCCCAAAAAAACGGCTCATTTTTAGGAGACGATCAGAAAGCGGCTTGAAGATGATCTGTAAAACATAATCTATGTCATGCCTGTGTGATCATGTTTTGTTTTAGTCATGTTTTGTTTTGTTTAGTTATTGAACTCTTTAGGTTCTGTTTACGCTCCATTGTTTTTGTTTCCATGACTACCCATTAGTTTTCACCTGTCCTCATGTCACGCACCTGTCTCCCGCTTTGCACTCGCGCACCTGTCACTAATCATGTCACTGCTATTTAAGCCTGTCTGTTTCTGTTGATCGTCCTGGTGACATTATCCATACTACCTCTGCTACCCATGATATTCCTGTTTACTATAGTTCAAGCTTCATGCCATGCCACAGTAAGTGTTTTTGTTTCATGTTCATAGTTAATTGCCTTTGTGCTAGTCTTTTGGTTTCATTAGTCAAGTTTATTCTCCGCCATTGTGCGCGCCTTTTGTTTATTCCTTTTTATAGTCATTATTAAATCATGTACCTACTTTCACGCCTTGCCCGCACCAACTTTCCTTTGCATTCCGGGAAAACAAAACACCCCTCAGTCCCCTTATTGACAATCTATGCACACTTTGGACCATTACATCTTATGTAGACCACAATGAAGTGTTTTAGATGTAACAATCATAATATGACCTTTAAATGACTGCCCTTATAATGTGTGTATTACTTTTATTTTTGTGTAGTGTTCCTATGCTGAGAATGATTTATTTGAGTAACCAAACTGAAAGTAACAGGAGTGAGTTCCCAGCATGCAAATAGCGAATGCATGAAATATAAACACATGGCATTTATGCCAGCATGTTGACACTCAGCACATTACAGTGAAAATTATTATTCTGCATAAATTCTGCCTAGCAACAAGAGGCAGTGAAACGTATCCATGATGTAATTTACCTGCAAAGTTTTATGTGTCATATAAAATAATTTCTGTCCCCACAGTTTAGTAGTGATGTGTCTTAATCTACGTCTTTAGAACGCGTTGCCATAATTCACCAAACTTAAAGCCGAGTTCTATTCATGGTGGGCTGACTTGGTGCCGTGTTTCTTGGTTGTGTGATGGTCCGTTGCCATGCTAAATCTTTTGACATTTACACGAGGACCAAAAGCCCTAATGCATTTTCCACCGGCTCAGTGTGCTATGCAAATCTTGGTGTTTTAATAAAGAGGTAATGAATAATTCAAGTGATGTGTTCCATGAAAGCGCAAAGCAGGAACAAACGCGCTGAAAATAGTTGTTATCGAGGGATACAAATTGATGTTGTATTTTTTTATTTTTTTAACGAATGTCTGAAATGATACGGTGCTTATTCCTTGATTACTAAGCTTTAATCGCCTTGGGGATCAATCAGGTTTGTCTAAATCTCTCTAAGTCTTAGCAGCAAAGAAACATAACTTCAACATCAGATAATTCAAGCATTTTTGATCCGATTCACAATCATTTGACCAACCTTGGTTGAAAATTGTAGGGTCAAATTCACATGTAATGATATGATCTCTGACCATTTCATGTTGGATAGGATATGATAGGATAGGATAGACTTTGTTTATCCCACAACAAAATTATGTGGTTGCAGTGCAGATGCAACAAGTTCAAAAACACAAAAGGGAAACATAAAAAAACACTAATAAAATAAACAACATTAAAAGAGCACATAGCTGACGCAACCAGCTGCCACTTCAATGACACCATGTCTACATATAGCTGCAAAAGTAAAAACAATGAAAAACCAAACAATAAGCAACAAATAATACATATTGTGCACCAGATTGCACCATGCGTAGACAAACAGCAAAACAAAAACATAATTTTAACACCTTCATAAACTGCGGTGGCCTCTGCAGTGCTCCACGCCCAGCAGACGATGGCAACACAGCTGGAGACAGGAACAGACCCAACAAAGCAATCAAGAGATCAATCCTAGGCTGCCCACTAGCTCTCGGCCAATGTCCAGTCCGTGCGAATGAGCGAGAATCCGTCCAGGGAGACCGCAGTGTCCGATACATGCTCATTCAGCCAGTCATATTTTTGAGCCTGAATATACAGAGGATGAGCTACACGTTTTAGAAGGTGCGCGATAATCTGCTACCAGCAAGTAGCACTCGTGCTAAACAAGAAATACAAACTACGAACATAATAAAACAATCACTTACTGTACATTGTCTGCTCCCACTGGGATGCGAACAGATGGACTGTTCATGTGTTCTTGTTTAGACAAAAAAATAATCAATCTTCACGCAGGTAAGAAAAAAAATAGGTTGTCACAAACAAACTTATTTTTGTGTCTTTCTTGCGATCTGAGGGTCTGAGATGAACGTCAGAGTTGACCAACTTCTTAGTTTAAGGCCACAACCTTCTACTATACAAGTGAGAGGCATGATTTATAATCTAGAATTAACTTTCACTGAATCAGAGGCAATGCAGTAGCTCGTAAGATAATTAACTCTATGTGATCATGGCGCCGCTAAAAGTGGTTCCTTCGCATTAGCGCTTATAATAACCATATTGCTAATACTCATATTCATGTTACAACATGTAAATAGAGTATTGTTACAGTTTTTTGGGAAGTTTCTTTAGAGCAGTGGTCCCCAACCTTTTTGTAGCTGCGGACCGGTCAACGCTTGAAAATTTGTCTCGCGGAACGGCGGGGTGGGGGTGGGGGGGTGCGGTGATTTTTATTTTATTATTATTATTATTATTTTTTTATTTTTTTTTTAATAAAGAAATACAATCATGTGTGCTTACGGACTGTATCCCTGCAGACTGTATTGATATACATTGATATATAGTGTATATATTGTGTTTTTATGTTGATTTAATAAAAAAATTTAAAAAAAAAGTTTTTCTTTTTTTTTTTTTTTTTCTTGTGCGGCCCGGTACCAATCGGTCCGCGGACCGGTACCCCACGGCCCGGTGGTTGGGGACCACTGCTTTAGAGGGACTCACATTATATTCATTCTTAGCTACCTCATACTTGCCGTATATTACAAATTAGAATGCGTAAAAAAAACATATTTTCTTGTCTTCCATAAGGATTGTGAATGATAGGTAAAATTCCCCAAAAAGTTCAGTTCCCCTTTAAGGTTACAAGGAACCCTTTGTAAACGCATTGGTGATAATCGACAATGGCGATAATGATTGGTGACATTTATAAGTTAAAAAACATATTTTTAGCCATTAGTGGTATTCTTATATAATTTTCAAATCTTGAGCCAGTGACATATCACAGCTTTAACTTTTTGTGTTAACATCATTTGTAGTGATTACATCAAAGGAGGCGATACAGTGTGCAGAAGTTCTGACTTGTTGCTACCAGGCAATTAATGGAGTTATAGTATTGTCTATTACAATATAGGCCATTTTTTTTTTTTTTTTTGTAAATGCATTCTTAATCTTTAAAGAAGTGGCATTGAGGAATAACCGTAAAGAGCTATTGAAGGTTGTACATATTGTATCAAATGATCTTGAGAGATGATCTTGTAAACTTTCTTGTGGCTCAATTCGAAATTGGCTATGAAAAAAATAGAGTAATAAAGTTCTTGCTTTGGCGTGCATGAATTCAAATCTTAAATATCCTCGATTTTCTTTGGACTTCATCAGCGGTGATATTTCACAACCAATTTATCATTTTTTTTGTGCGTGCTGCCCACAAAAGAACGACAACAACATTTGCTGGATAACTATTAAAAAAACATTTGACACACTAAAAATAACATTTAATAAAACCATCAGTGGGTGGCCAGTAAAGACAAAGAAATAGAAGCCATTTGTCATCAAGTTTAGGATGCCATTTTTCATCGAGACGTCGAGAAGATGAACATTTTTAGTATGGATTTCTTTCGGTGTGTGCAGTGTCGCTTTGACAAGTTTGGGCCAAGAAATAAGGGTGAGGAATGTATTCACCGCTCACACATCACTTAGACGTTTCTTATCTAATCTTGCAGCTGTAATCTCGTCAAATCACACAAAGGAAACGTTGACCTGAAACAACCCAGACAGTATCCTTAAACGACGTCATCTTTCATGATTTTTTTTTTGGGTTGCTTTAAGTTAGTTATCAGCGGTGGCCGGTGTGATGTGCAAGAACGTCCCGACATCCACTTTGTGCTGAGCCACGTCTGCACCAAAGCTGTTCTCTGACATTGGCGGGCTGACTTTGTAATTATATTACCAATGCATGTCTCATTAGTTTCTGACATGGCTGAGTGTTCCTGCTTCCTCCTGCTCTGCAAACACACACACACACACACACACACACACACACACACACACACACACACACACACACACACACACACACACACACACACACACACACACACGTTCTTGTATCTGTTACCTTCTTGAGACCTCCAAAAAATGCCTACCTCTTTAGGACTACCCTTTCTAGATATATGAAGATTTGTATTTACAACATTAGTAATATATACATACTATGCAAATATAAAACAGCTTCTTGTGAAAATTGAGTTGGAATTTCACAAGAAAAAGGTCACAGTTTCACAAGAAAAAC
>NC_084548.2:17730000-17752500 GCF_033978685.3 Nerophis lumbriciformis
ATGATTTGTTTTTATTTAAACGGGGATAGCAGATCCATTCTATGTGTCATACTTGATCATTTCGCGATATTGCCATATTTTTTGCTGAAAGGATTTAGTAGAGAACATCGACGATAAAGTTCGCAACTTTTGGTCGCTGATAAAAAAAGCCTTGCCTGTACCGGAAGTAGCGTGACGTCACAAGTTGAAAGTCTCCTCACATTTCCCCATTGTTTACACCAGCAGCGAGAGCGATTGGGACCGAGAAAGCGACGATTACCCCATTAATTTGAGCGAGGATGAAAGATTTGTGGATGAAAAACGTGAGAGTGAAGGACTAGAGTGCAGTGCAAGACGTATCTTTTTTCGCTCTGACCGTAACTTAGGTACAAGAGCTCATTGGATTCCACACTCTCTCCTTTTTCTATTGTGGATCACGGATTTGTATTTTAAACCACCTCGGATACTACATCCTCTTGAAAATGAGAGTCGAGAACGCGAAATGGACATTCACAGTGACTTTTATCTCCACGACAATACATCGGCGAAGCACTTTAGCTACGAAGCTAACGTGATAGCATTGTGCTTAACTGCAGATAGAAACAAAAGAAATAAACCCCTGACTGGAAGGATAGACAGAATATCAACAATACTATTAAACTCTGGACCTGTAACCACACGGTTAATGCTGTACCGCCTGACGAAGCCTAGCAATGCTGTTGCTAACGACGCCATTGAAGCTAACTTAGCTACGGGACCTCGATAGAGCTATGCTAATAACATTAGCTCTGCACCTACGCCAGCTCTCATCTGCTCATCAACACCCGTGCTCACCTGCGTTCCAGCGATCGACGGAGCAACGAAGGACTTCACCCGATCATCGATGCGGTCGGCGGCTAACGTCGGATAGCGGATAGCGCGTCTGCTATCCAACTCAAAGTCCTCCTGGTTGTGTTGCTGTAGCCAGACACTAATACACCGATCACACCTACAGGTTTGTTCTTTGCAGTCTCCATTGTTCATTAAACAAATTGCAAAAGATTCACCAACACAGATGTCCAGAATACTGTGGAATTTTGCGATGAAAAAAGACGATTTAAGCTGGCGACCGACCTATTCCAAAATGTCTGATTCAACTACTGACGTCACGTGCATACATCATCATACATAGACGTTTTCAACCGGAAGTTTCCCGGGAAATTTATAATTGCACTTTATAAGTTAACCCGGCCGTATTGGCATGTGTTGCAATGTTAAGATTTCATCATTGATATATAAACTATCAGACTGCGTGGTCGGTAGTAGTGGGTTTCAGTAGGCCTTTAAATAGACCCCCTTTTAGACCAATTGATCTGCCGTCTCTTTGCTGCTCTGCCCCCCTCTCCTGCGTGGAGAGGTTATTAGGTGACCACAGATGAAGCACTAACTGTTCAAAGTCGGGACCCGGGGTGGACCACTCCTCTGTGCATCAGTTGAAGACGTCTCTGCACTGCTGACTTGTCTCCACTCAAGATGATGTCCTGCTAGCCCCACTATGGACTGGACTCTCACACTATTATGTTAGATCCACTAAGGACTGGACTCTCACACTATTATGCTAGATCCACTATGGACTGGACTCTCACACTAATATGCTAGATCCACTATAGACTGGACTCTCACAATATTATGCTAGATCCACTATGGACTGGACTCTCACAATATTATGCTAGATCCACTATGGACTGGACTCTCACACTATTAACTAGATCCACTATGGACTGGACTCTCACACTATTATGCTAGATCCACTATGGACTGGACTCTCACAATATTATGTTAGACCTACTAAGGACTGGACTCTCACACTATTATGCTAGATCCACTACGGACTGGACTCTTACACTATTATGCTAGATCCACTACGGACTGGACTCTTACACTATTATGCTAGATCCACTATAGACTTGACTCTCACAATATTATGCTAGATCCACTATGGACTGGACTCTCACACTATTATGCTAAATCCACTTGACGTCCATTGCACCGGTCTCCCCAGGGAATGGGGGTTGGTCCCCACATCTGCGGTCCCCTCCAAGGTTTCTCATTGTATCCCATTGGGTTGAGGTTTTTCTTGCCCTGATGTGGGATCTGAGCCAAGGATGTCGTTGTGGCTTGTGCAGCCCTTTGAGACACTCGTGATTAAGGGCAACATAAATAACCTTTGATTGATTGATTGATATGTTTTAGACTGTTTCCTGGCTGCACCCTCTTTCCTTTCCATGGGCACTAATTCTCCACACCTGCCCTTGTTTATTAATTTGTGTTCCCACCAGCTGTTTTGGTTAATCACTCCCCTTTATAGTTTTCAGTCACCCAGCACACTCAGCGACATTTACGTTACTTCTTGTTTTTCACCACGCTCAAGTTTTTTCCGTACTCTAGAATTCCTAGCTGTTCACCCTTGGTGACAATTAAATTTTTTGGTCCACGCTCGTTTAGCGTCTGAACTTTTTGTATTTTTTGACCGGCCTAAAATAATTAGAACTCAATCCTACCTGCATGCTGCTCCTGCTTATCTTTCCGCATTGGGGGGAACACGACCATCGCAGCCATACCTTCCCATCGTAACAAACATGGCGGATAGCTACGGTGGCCGTGAAAGGTCTCAATGAATCCGAACGCTGCATTACAATAATATAAACAAATCACAGCACAACTTTAAGCCACAAAGGACGCGACGGACACAACAAAGTGACAGCGGATCAACATTATTTCCATCCACTGTTTCTGTGAGTTATCACTTAGAGCAGTGTTTTTCAACTTTTTTTGAGGCAAGGCACATTTTTTTCATTAAAAAATCCGGCCGCACACCACCAGCAAAAAACGTTAAAAAATTCAACTCCACCAGGTCGCCGTGCCTTATTTTGAGTTTGTTAGTGTTTTCCTGTGTGTAGTGCTTTAGTTCTTGTCAGGACTTGGACTATGGCGTGATTTGTTCTCCCGTGGTGCAAATGATTTGGACCATACGTGGCGTGAAGGGGAGTACATGATTTAATTTAATATTATCAAAAAAAGAACAAACGAAAGGCGCACACAATGGCGGAGGAAAAAAACTTGGCTAATGAAAACAAAACTTGCACAAAAACAGAAACTGTGAACAATTAAAAAAAAACTTACTTGGCATGGGACTGTGAACCTGGCATTATGCAGAGTGACGATAAAGAGTGATGTTGCCAGACTGTCCAACAGAAAATGAAAAGCTTAAAAAACACAGACATGATTAACGAAAACAGGTGCGTGACTCAAAACGTGAAACAGGTGCGTGACGTGACAGGTGAAAACTAATGGGTTGCTATGGAAACAAAAGAAGGGAGTGAACAACCAGAAACTAAAGAGTCCAATAACTAAACAAAACAAAACATGACTAAAACAAAAACATGATCAACACAGACATGACAGTTCTTGTCTTGCTCTGCTATTTTGGCGGCCCTTCCTGTTTTGTTGGTGTTTTCCTGTAGCAGTTTCATGTCGTCCTTTGAGCACTATTCCGCACACCTGCTTTGTGTAAGCAAGCACGGCTATTTACGTTTTTGCTATCCTTCTTTGTGTGGAGATTGTTGATTGTCATGTCATGTACGGATGTACTTTGTGGATGCCGTAGGTTTTTGCTGTCGTCCAGCATTCTGTTTCTGTTTACTTTGTAGCCAGTTCAGTTTTACTTTCGTTTTGAATAGCCATTACCTTTTCCTTTCCCTTTCCCTTTTGTTCATTTTTGGTTTAAGCATTTACATACCTTTTTACCTGCACCCTGCATCCCGTTTTGGTCTGCATATTGGGATCACAACAAACCATCATCGTCTCACCCGACACATTCCGACTTTTACAAAGCAATTAATTACCTGCTGCCACCTACTGACATGGAGTATTACGTGGTTGCCCTGCCGAGTTGTATACATCACAGACACTAAGCAACGGCACATTATTTGCAGATTATAATTATTGATTTGCAAAAAATATTTTTGGGACCAATTAGGTGAAGTTGCATAATTTCCCACGGCACACCAGACAATATCTGCCGCGGCACAGTGGTTGAAAAACACTGACTTAGAGTTCCTAGCTGCTAGCAGCTATGGCTAGCAGCAGCAGTGTTGCCAAATCTGTATGTTACAAGAGACTTGTTTTCTAAATTTGCTTGCAAAGTTTGTGATTTACAGGTTGCAGTTATATGGGCCTTTTTTTTACTTGTGGTTGGGCAAAAGTTTCTCTGCCCACATAATAAAGTAAAACACGACTGTGCCGGTAGATAGTCTGTCCTTTAGTTCACAAAGGTTTCCTGGTTATCGCACCCCAGCATGACTTGGCACATCCCCAAACACATTCACGCAAATGATGCATGTTTAACTACGCCAGAGTCTAGAGCAGGGGTGTCAAACTCAAATACAGAGTGGGCCAAAATTTAAAACTGAACAAAGCCGCGGGCCAAAGTTAACCAAATTAACCTTTTTAATAGGGACCCAAACAAGTTTTGCATTGAATATTGAACAAGCAAGACTTAGATAACGTTATAGTGACATGCAAAATCGAGTTTCTAATAATAATAATAATAATTAAAAAATATCAATGGCATATCAAATACAATTTAAATAAAAATTGAATGCCTCTTTTCTATTTGCAGCCTCCTGAGGTAAATATCAACATTAACTTTTTCCACAGGCTAATAAATTTGAAAATAAAATAGCAATGAATAAACCAACCATTCAGGACTTTAAACTGCTCAGTTTGCAACACACTGTTCTAATCTGATGTGCCCAAGCCAGATACCTGGCATCTTTTCTTGGATGCTAGTTCATTAATGTCGGGGCTCAGGCTTTGAGCTAAAGCATCTTTCATTATCGAACAAAGGTGTTCATCAGTCATTATATCTCGTAGTCCACCCGGACCACACTCTTGGGGGCGTGCCTTAAAGGCACTGCCTTTAACGTCCTCTACGAGCTGTCGTCACGCTTGGTTTTCATCCATTCTAACAACGTGCCGGCCCAGTCACAAGATATGTGCGGCTTCTGTAAGCACACACACACACGTTAATGCAAAGCATACTTGATCGTCATCTGGCCAAGATCTTCAGCTCTCACTTGGTCGGTTCGCAGCTGAGTGTGAAGCGACTGGGATGGGAATCAGCACCTCCAAGTCCGAGTCCATGGTTCTCGCCCGGAAAAGGGTGGAGTGCCATCTCCGGGTTGGGGAGGAGATCTTGCCCCAAGTGGAGGAGTTCAAGTACCTCAGAGTCTTGTTCACGAGTGAGAGAAGAGTGGATCGTGAGATCGACAGGCGGATCGGTGCGGTGTCTTCAGTAATGCGGACGCTGTATCGATCCGTTGTGGTGAAGAAGGAGCTGAGCCGGAAGGCAATGCTCTCGATTTACCGGTCGATCTACGTTCCCATCCTCACCTATGGTCATGAGCTTTGGGTCATGACTGAAAGGACAAGATCACGGGTACAAGCGGCCGAAATGAGCTTCCTCCGCCGGGTGGCGGAGCTCTCCCTTAGAGATAGGGTGAGAAGCTCTGTCATCCGGGAGGAGCTCAAAGTAAAGCCGCTGCTCCTCCACATCGAGAGGAGCCAGAGGAGGTGCTTCGGGCATCTGGTCAGGATGCCACCTGAACGCCTCCCTAGGGAGGTGTTTCGGGCACGTCCGACCGGTAGGAGGCCACGGGGAAGACCCAGGACACGTTGGGAAGACTATGTCTCTCGGCTGGCCTGGAAACACCTCGGGATCCCCCGAGAGGAGCTGGACGAAGTGGCTGGGGAGAGGGAAGTCTGGGCTTCCCTGCTTAGGCTGCTGCCCCCGCGACCCGACCTCGGATAAGCGGCAGAAGATGGATGGATGGATAGAACCCTAATGTATAGTAGTAACTGGGTTTTCATTAGTAATCCGTTCCAAAAGGACAGATCAAGACCGGATCGACAAATCAATATTTCCCATACGAAATAACGTAAATCCAATTTTTGCATTCCAGGCACCCACAAATATTCACACAAAACACATTTATAGGAAATAATTAAAATTTTGCATGCAGAAAAAAATAATACAAAATGTCATGACGGTTCTGCACTTTATCTTATGTTTCTCGTGTTTGGTACTACTAATACTATATCTTGTCCACCTGCTCTTGATTGACAATCAGACATACCTGTCCAGGGACACCTGAGGCTAAATCGGGGCCACAAGCAGAATTTAATTTGTTTGTAGTTTCTAACCCGTTAAAAAAAACACACACTTTATTATGAATAGGTAACAATTTGTACACTTAAAAAAAAAATCAAAATCAAACTTGAGATACATTTGATGCATGTTTTGTACTAAAACAAATCCGTTGGAAAATGCATGTTCAATAATGTTTTTTTTAGTAGAAAATATTAATTGTAACCTCATTTGAACATGAATTCACTAAGTCTACTTTGACTAAAACTCGATCCCAGTACCAACCTATATTGAGACACTGAAGATATGCACCACAGAAGCCAGTGTCACTTCATGGGGAATTATGTCATCATATACTAAACAGTGACTGAGCAGGATGCGGCTAGGTATAGGTTTGCGGCAAAACTTCACATTTTATATGCGCTTCTTTACACAAAACAGGGAATGCCATGGATCACGGGCCCTACACATAGCGTGTGATCCGTGTTTGGAGAGGAGCGGCAGTGCACATCTCCCTGGTTGTCAATCCGGAGGCTTCTCATGCCCAGCGTCGTCAGAACGACTGTACGAGCTGCATGTACAGCCTGTCCGTGGTGCCTTTTTTTTATACATGTATTTTGCCTCGCATTTTGCTCGCCCACGGTGCCTCCTGAGTTTCCCTGATAAAAGGGACTTTTACCTGCATGCCCCCTGCCGTCTCAGCATCCCGGGGTCACGCCACGAGCAACTGTCCTCGCACATAACACAAAATACAACAAACGGAATCAAAACTGAATCAAATGAACAAGTGCGGTGTGCAGTGTAAAATACAATGCGTCGACTGACAGGTGAGCACAAAGATGTGGTTGGCCAGACTCATTTTCTCTTGGCCTTTTGCACAAGATGTTATTTTGTTTAAAACAAAAATCAATAAAAACCTTTAGGCTAGGATTAATAGAAAAAGGCTTTGAAAGTGAGACAAACACTTTCTTTAAAATCGCAAGCTTTTCTCCTTCAGTTGTCCGCTCCCCCCCCCCCCCTTTGGTCCTCTTAAAAAGCCGAGGCCAAGCAAAGGCCATCAAGAAAATGCGCAGAATAAAACACGGCGATTCCCATTTGCTTGTGTCAAGGCCACAAGTCTGATAGCCTGACCTCTTTTTCTTTATCTCCAACATAGCGTCTGCAGTAAAGAGCAACGTTAAATAACATTAAGTGCTCCACTCTCTTTTTTCCTCCCGCCACCCTTAACCCCTTTTACTGGCGAAAGTGTGTCCTTCAGGCCTTTTGTGTGCACGCCTTCCTCTCACTGGATTGTTTGCGCGTTAAAAAAAAACAAAAAAACAAAAAAAAACGACAACCTGAAAGTGGTGGCATTGCTTCAACTCCAGGCAGTGGGCCCCATTCAGCAACCATTCTTAAGAACACATTTTGTTCTTAGGCCCACTTACGAAGTTTTCGTATTCACCAATGTTTTCTTAGCTGGGATTTGTTCGTAGGTAAGAACAAAATCTACGAGAGCTCCAAAGCACACACACACACACACACACATACACACACGCACGCGCACACACAATGGCAATGCTTTTGCTGCTACTGCAAGATGCCGCAGATTGTGCCCTGGGGAGGGAGCGCATATTTCACGACAAGGTAGACCTATTAGCCCGAAGTGACGAATATTTATTATTATTATTTCTTAAACTTACGTTTTGACATTATGTATTTCCCACCCGGGATAATACGAATTTCTCTTCTGTCATCTGTTTGCGTTTTCTCCTTGTGTTTGATGTTCGACTTTTCCGCCGCAATTGTGCCCTTATATGGGGGAAGTAAGGGCGTTTACTTATGCAACTTACGGAATTAAGGGTGTTTACATATGCATATTGGGGAAATAAGGGTGTGTTTATATGCACATTATGATAGACACGCACTCGTTAACTATTTGGCATTCAGCAACTTAAGAACAGCATGTGGGAACAATTTGGCCGTTTAAGAACACGTCATGAATTTGAATGGACTCCTCTTAGGAAATCACTTAGGAAGAAAAATAAGAGGAAAGGTAAGGTTTGTTGCGCTTGTTTGATGTTCGGCTTTTCCGCCGGAATTGTGCCCATATATGGGGAAATAAGGGCGTTTACCTATGCAAATTACGGAATTAAGGGTGTTTACATATGCATATTGCGGACATAAGTGTGTGTTTATATGCAAATTATGATAGACAAGCACGCACTAACCATTTGGCATTCAGCAACTTAAGAACAGCATGTGGGAACAATTTGGGCGTTTAAGAACACATCATGAATTTGAATATACTCCTCTTAGGAAATCACTTGGAAGAAAGATAAGAGGAAAAGTTAGGAACTTACTGCTGAATGGGGCCTAGTGTTTGCTTTAGCAGCGTTTTTTTCCCCGTGCTGCACGTGCCAGAGTTTTCCTCGGCACACACCTGTCACACTTACCCTTGCTGTGAACCCGGCCCACCTGCATTATTGATGAGGCGCTCATGAACGACTCGCCATCTTCTTCTTCTTCACCGGACACTCCGCTTGTAGACTTGTATTCGACACACTTTGTGTGAGGCTGAAGCTGCTGAGTGCTTCCTGCCCCCCCCTGGCGCAGGTCCCAAATCCCAGCGATCATGTTATCGATTACCGGGCAGTTTCCGAAGGCACTTAGCCTAAATATGAACACTGATCAAATGGACTGAAAAAGAGGTCCACTTAAAACTGGGATTTATGAGTTCTGTGAAGCCATGTCACAAACTAATCCGTGTCAACATCCTGACCTGTGTTGTTTTCAAAAGGTCACATGCATGTCCTCATGTCCTTTTTGGTCTCTTGTGACTCTCACAGGAGATTCGACTGGTGCTTTTGTTGTTGTTGTTTTGTGGGTTTTAGCATCTCACGGAGAGAGCAATTTTAAAAGGGATGAGGGCTTAATCCCTGATAAAACAGGGATTATGTCTTTATGTGACCTTTATCTTGCCATGAGCCATCATGGAGTGCTATTCAGCGCCTGTATGCCACGTCTGGTGTGATTACGCCAACAATTGCTATTTTTATACTACCAGACTATAGACGGATTCTACATCTTCTCGACATGAGCCGTACAGTTTTTGGAGGTGAATATGGCTCACACACACACACGACTAAATTGTGAGCATTTACTAGTGATTAACTGGAATTAAAAATGTTGATTTGTGTTTTGACGGCTCGTTTTTAGGTTCAGAACATTTATGTGCCATTTTGTTTGAGACTTGATTGACACCTGCATAGAAAGGCCCTTTTCAAAGTTACCAATTTATTGTATTTTCTGGACTTCATGTATTTGCAGCTGCTTTTTTTCCATTACTTTGAACTCTGCGGCTTATGAAACGGTGTGGCTTATGAAACGGTGAGACACCTAGACTCATTCCACACAAGGTAGACTACTTGTTATCTTATTTTTTCTATTTACTATGTTTAATATTGTTTGCTAATTTACTGCTTTAGGTGAGAACCTTACATAAGCCTTTTGGGATTTATTTTCTCATCTGCACTTATTTGTTATTACGTATTTTTCATTACACATTTCTTGTCTCTTTTTTATTTTATTTTATTTTTTACAATGTTACCTTTTGTACTGTTTATACAGTGCATTTAAATACATGAAAGAGACACTGAAAAGGTGTGTTATTGTTTGTGCTATGGCGCCATCTTTTGGATGACTTCGTTCACTGCAGGTGCTGCGGGTTGACAATGTACTTCCTGTTCGTGCCGGAAGTATATTCGTCCATAGCGAATTTGCTCAAAAGGATTCTTCATTTATGGGCAATGTTTGTAAGTTTAACAATACAATTAAAACAAATCATACTTACTAAACCGTCCCATGTGTGATGTCTGGAGGTGTGTTCATGCATATTTGTTTGGGCTATTGTAATGTAATGAAACTAGCGTCCTTAGCATTAGCTAATATGCTAACACATTTACGAATGTCTGTGTTACTTTTATTAACTTACAATGGCATTTTGTTTGTATTGTTTTAGTTTTGTAAATTCACACAAACGTCACAGAGGAGTTATTGAGTCTGTTTAGCTGATTGCAGAGCTCGCTTCCACAGGTGGTGGGTTGATGACGATGACTTCTTTTTTGTTTAATCAGCCGTTTTACTGCCATGTCACAGGCATCATTTGGAAACATATAAAAGTACTCACAAAATATTTCGTACCGGTATATATCTGCGGCTAATGGCCCGGTGTGGTTAATATATGTAAAATAGATTTTCTAATACTGGTGCGCTCTATAGCCCAATTCAATTTAGTTTAATCAGGGCTGTCAAACAATTAATCACATTATGTCCATAGTTAACTCAATAATAACTAATAATTACAGATAGGTACAGTACAGAAGGGATTCATATGGCCCCATTCCTGGTAGGATCTCATGTGAGAAGAAGAGGGGCGCGGGTATTTAAATGAAATTAATTATATTTATATAGCACTTTTTCTCTAGTGACTCAAAGCGCTTCACATAGTGAAACTCATTATCTACTGTAAGTTACATTTAAACCAGTGTGGGTGGCACTGGGAGCAGATAGGTAAAGTATCTTGCCCAAAGACACAACGACAGTGACCATGATGGCGGAAGGGGTGTTGTGTACAGGGGAGTAGACGCCACAGACCACAAGGGGTAGTAGTTTGGCTCTATGATTTATTATATATATACACTATAAAAGGGAATGGTGTGTGTGAACTAGATCCAAAAGTGTGTGTGTGTGTGTGTGTGTGTGTGTGTGTGTGTGTGTGTGTGTGTGTGTGTGTGTGTGTGTGAGACTATGTGTATGCATTAACTGTTGATTGTTACCATAAATGTTGAGCGAGAGGCAAGTCCAAAAGGGGCAGGGCAGGCTCATAGATCTGTGATCCAAGAGGGGAGTCCTGAGGTCCGTGTCTAAAGCGAGGGGTCGAGGATCGAGGCAGGCAGTCAGAGTCCAAAGGGGGATCCAGGGACAGCACAGCTCACTTCCAAGGCAACGGAGGATACTGCGGGAACAAGGGAAACGACGGGAACAAGTGACCACAAGGAGCAGAGGAATACGGAGAGCAAACACAGAGAGCAAGATTGAGCATAGAGCATGACGTGGCTTACTGTACGCGAACAGCAGATTAGGTTCTGGCCTGGAACGCAGGTTTGCACTGGCTTAAGAAGTCCAGGGAGATCATCAACCACAGGTGCGCCGAGTGCTGATTGATTGCAGCTGCTTGCTGCCGCCGGAGTGACGCGTGCAGGAGCTGAGCGGCCCTGGGTGTGTCCTGAAGTGCGCTGCGCGGGGCTCATTGATGAGTGTGCATTGGCATGCGCCCGGGCCGTGACAAGCGGGGATCGAACCTGGAACCATCAAGTTGCTGGCACGGCCGCTCAACCAACCGAGCCACACCCCATGCAATTCAGTTTGCTGAAAATTGTGAAAAGCGCCACTCAACAGAGCAATTGAGGCTATGCTCAAAGTTGGAATTGCCCCAAAACACATTTTAGCAAACATTGATCTGGTACATCAGAGAGTCAACATTTTAATTTGATTTAAAAAAAAATAAAACTTTTGACGTGTTAATATTTATTTTCCTTTTCATGATTCATGTATTTATTAGGTCATCCAGGATTTTTTAAAGTCATCATTATTATTACTGTTAGTAGTAGTAGTTGTAGTAGTATACAGTAGCTGTAGCAGCTGAAATTAACACACGTTTGCTGCTTCAAAACACATTTTTATTTCAAGACTGCCAAACAAGTATGTTCAAACAGGAAGTGCATTAAGGCGCCACAAATGCACCAAAATCACACCCCTACCCAAGTCCTACTGGTTATGAGGCATAGTCCTAGTGTCTGCTACTGAGTATCTTGTTGTTATTCTTATTGTTCTGCACACACCAAAGAGTATAACCCTGTTTTGTATTGTATTTAATTATCGGATGTGCATTGTGTAATGATGAAGGGTGCATGTACACTAATAGTGTTTTTCAACCACTGTGCCGCGGCACACTAGTGTGCCGTGAGATACAGTCTGGTGTGCCGCGGGGATGAGCTAATTTCACCTATTTGGGTTAAAAATATGTTTTGCAAACCAGTAATTATAGTCTGCAAATGATGTGTTGTTGTTGAGTGTCGCTGCTGTCTAGAGCGCGGCAGAGTAACCGTGTGATACTCTTCCATATCAGTAGGTGGCAGCTGGTAGATAATTGCTTTGTAGATGTCGGAAACAGCGGGAGGCAGAGTGAAGGTAAAAAGGTGTCTAATGCTTAAACCAAAAATAAACAAAAGGTGAGTGCCCCTAAGAAAAGGCATTGAAGCTTAGGGGAGGCTATGCAGAAGAAAACTAAAACTTAACTGGCTACACAGTAAACAAAAACAGAATGCTGGACGACAGCAAAGACTTACTATGGAGCAAAGACTGTGTCCACAATGTACATCCGAACATGACATGACAATCAACAATGTCCCCACAAAGAAGGATAAAAACAACTGAAATATTATTGATTGCTAAAACAAAGTAGATGCGGGAAATATCGCTCAAAGGAAGTCATGAAACTGCTACAGGAAAATAACAAAACAAGAGAAAAAGCCACCAAAATAGGAGCGCAAGACAAGAACTAAAACACAACACAGGAAAAAAGCAAAAAACTCCAAATAAGTCACGGCGTGATGCGACAGGTGGTGACAGTACACCTACTTTGAGACAAGAGCTGTATTGATGCATGCTTAGTTATGCTTTAAAGTCATATCCAATAATTGCGACAACAACTTTTTATTGTCAACTGAGTTTCGTTTTTTTTAAATGATTTCTGCTGGTGGTGTGCCTCCGCATTTTTTCAACGCAAAAAATGTGCCTTGGCTCTAAAAAGGTTGAACAACACTGCACTAATAGAATAGAATAGAATAGAAAGTACTTTATTGATCCCTGGGGGAAATTCAGCACCACAGTTGGGTGCTGAATTATCGGACTATGTTAAGGTAACGTGTGGAGTTCCCCAGGGTTCGGTTCTTGGCCCTGCACTCTTCAGCATCTATATGCTGCCGCTAGGTGACATAATACGCACATACGGTGTTAGCTTTCACTGTTATGCTGATGACACCCAACTCTACACGCCCCTAAAGCTGACCAACACGCCGGATTGTAGTCAGCTGGAGGCGTTTCCTAATGAAATTAAACAATGGATGTCTGCTAACTTTTTGCAACTCAACGCTAAGAAAACGGAAATGCTGATTATCGGTCCTGCTAGACACCGACACCTATTTAATAATACCACCTTAACATTTGACAACCAAACAATTACACAAGGCGACTCGGTAAAGAATCTGAGTATTATCTTCGACCCAACTCTCTCCTTTGAGTCACACATTGTTTATTGTTTATTGAATGGATCCCCATTAGCTGACGCCAAGGCGACTGCTAGTCTTCCTGGGGTCCATATAGGAGCATACAAAATTAAAATACAAAGAATACATGCATTACCAGACATTATACTATGGAAAAATACAACATAAGATAAAAAGCTAGTTAAAACCAGTTAAGACTACATTAAGAGTGTTACTAAAACGGCCTTCTTTCATCTCCGTAATAACGCTAAAATTCGTTCCAGTTTGTCCACTAGTGACGCTGAGATCATTATCTATGCGTTCGTTACGTCTCATCTCTACTACTGAATTGTATTATTTTCGGGTCTCCCTATGTCTAGCATTAAAAGATTACAGTTGGTACAAAATGTGTCTGCTAGACTTTTGACAAGAACAAGAACGTTTGATCATATTACGCCTATACTGGCTTCCTGTGCACTTAAGATGTGACTTAAAGGTTTTACTACTTACGTATACAATACTGAACGGTCTAGCTTCCTCCTATCTTGCTGATTGTATTGTACCATATGTCCCGGCAAGAAATCTGCGTTCAAAGAACTCCGGCTTATTAGTGATTCCCAGAGCCCAAAAACAGTCTGCGGGCTATAGAGTGTTTTCTATTCGGACTACAGTACTCTGGAATGCCGTCCCGGTAACAGTTAGAGATGCTACCTCAGTAGAAGCATTTAAGTCCCATCTTAAAACTCACTTGTATACTCTAGCCTTTAAATAAACCCCCCTTTTAGATCAGTTGATCTGCCGTTTCTTTTCTTTTCTGCTCTGCCCCCCTCTCCCTCATGGAGGTGAGGGCACAGGTCTGGTGGCCACGGATGAAGTGCTGGCTGTCCAGAGTCGAGACCCGGGGTGGACCGCTCGCCTGTGCATCGGTTGGGGACATCTCTGCGCTGCTGACCTGTCTCCGCTCGGGATGGTCTCCTGCTGGCCCCACTATGGACTGGACTCTCACTATTATGTTAGATCCACTATAGACTGGACTTTCACAATATTATGCTAGATCCACTCGACGTCCATTGCCCTAGAGGGGGGGTGTAACGACGTGGTCGCATAGTGATGCGGGTGTGGTTCTCCCAAGGATGCAGACGGCTTCGGACACAGCTTGCAGGTACGAATATGATTTATTTAAAATATAAATCATACGGTGGATAAACAAAAAGACATGCACGTAGCACAAAAGGCAAGAAACAAAAGGACTAGTGTGGGAGCTAGCAGGCAAAATGGCATAGCGTGAAAACTAGCAGCTAAGAAACATGAAATAATCGTCGTCATCAGTTGTATGGGAACAAACTACGAAGCCAGACCGAGTGAGGCCAGAGCAAAGACTAAATAGCCCTCTGATTAGCGCCCGGGCAACAGGTGCGCGTCCCGAACACTAACCAGAGGCAGGTGCGTACAATCTGCCGTCATGGCAACAGAAACAAACTAAACTCAAGGTGCTGAAAACACGTGACACAAACATAAACAAACTCTGATCCGGGCAGCGGATCGTAACAGGGGGGTTCTTATTGTCATCCCACTGGGTTGAGTTTTTCCTTGCCCTGATGTGGGATCTGAAGCGAGGATGTCGTGGCTTGTGCAGCCCTTTGAGACACTTGTGATTTAGGGCTATATAAATAAACATTGATTGATTCATTGACAGTACGCTCATAATAAACAATACACTTAGGTATTTTTTACATGTGAATAATATAAATACAGCCTATTATACAGCATTATTCACATGTGAATAATACGAATACAGTCTGGCCTAGTGGTTAGAGTGTCCACCCTGAGATCGGTAGTGTCAGGCTTGTCCCTGACCGTTTAGTTATGTTTTGGTTTTTCCTCTGTCATTTCCTGTCAACGCTCTTATTTTGGTTATTTCCTGATTGTCTCCCTGAGTTCCTGCTTCCTGGATTCTGGTTCGTGTTTTCCTTTTCTTATTTTTTAACATTAAAACCATGTTTTCTTGTACCAAGCCTGCCGCCATCTCTGCATCTTGGGGTTCGTCAACAACACATTTTGACAGAGGAAAAACCAAAACATAACTAAACTGTCAGGGACAAGCCTGACAGGTAGGTTGTGAGTTCAAACCCCAGCCGAGTCATACCAAAGACTATAAAAATGGGAGCCACTGACTACTCCCCTCCTCTCCCAGGGTGTGATCAAGGGTGATGGGTCAAATGCAGAGAATAATTTTGCCACACCTAGTGTGTGTGTGACAATCATTGGTACTTTAACTTTAACTTTATTATACAGCATTATTCACATGTGAATAATATGAATACAGTCTATTGTACAGCATTATTCACATGTGAATAATATAAATACAGTCTACTATACATTCAAGTACAGTCAAAAAGGAACATATGCATTATACAGTCTGATGGCTGTCGGTATGAAGGACTTCCTGTGTCGTTCCGTGTTGCATTTTGGGAGTCTGAGCCTTCAATCATTAAAACAATAAAAGCCATTAATACCCGGTGTACACATTTTTAGGTGGGTAGCCTGGTGGGGAAAAGGACATTTAACTGAATATGAGAAGTCTAAAATTGTAAAATGCATTTCACAGTCTCAAAACAGTTTAACTATTGCAGGGGTCGGCAACCCAAAATGTTGAAAGAGCCATATTGGACCAAAAATACAAAAAAAAATCTGTCTGGAGCCGCAAAAAATTAAAAGCCATATTACATACAGATAGTGTGTCATGAGATATACATTGAATTAAGAGGACTTAAAGGAAACTAAATGACCTCAAATATAGCTACAAATGAGGCATTATGATGCAATATGTACATATAGCTAGCCTAAATAGCATGTTAGCATCGATTAGCTTGCAGTCATGCAGTGACCAAATATGTCTGATTAGCACTCCAACAAGTCAATAACATCAACAAAACTCACCTTTCATGCACAACCTTAAAAGTTTGGTGGACAAAATGAGACAGAAAAAGAAGTGGCATAAAACACGTCCTAGAAAGTTAGACATGTAAACAAACTACGGTGAGTTCAAGGACCGCCAAAATTAGTAGGACAAAACGGCGCTCGCCAAATACTCGAATCAGTGAAGCAAGTTTAATATAAACAGTGTGCTTTATAACAATTAGGGAGGTTTGTGTCATGTTTGTCCTCCTACAGAAACCATATTAAAACAAAAAATAGATTGTTTTCCCCTCATCTTTTTCCATTTTTCATACATTTCTGAAAAAGCTCCAGAGAGCCACTAGGGCGGCGCCAAAGAGCCGCATGCGGCTCTAGAGCCGCGGGTTGCCGACCCCTGAACTATTGAGACATTGCCAGCAGAGAATAGTCAACAGTTTTTGGAACCGACAAATGTGTTCATAGTGTAAAGCTAGTTGAGTGTATTTGTTTTATGAAAAGCTCAAAAGTAACACATTTAATCAGTTTAGCTGTTTTGCATGACAATAACGACGGATGAGTCAATCATCTCCCATCTTTATTTGCTATTTTTATTGTTGTGCACCTCATCAAAAAATGTTGCCGTATCGTCAAATATGAAACTAGGAAAGAACCCTGATTATTGGTGCCAGGGGATTCCATTCAGAAATAAGAAAGACAGATGAAGATGTCATTAGCACACTCTTGTATTTCCCAGCAAGCTTCTTCCATATGGCCATGTTTGATCTGCGCACGTTCAAAGTCTGTTGTTTACTGTGTCAGAAGATTTTTTGCTCCTATTTACTTCAGTTTGGTTTGTTTCACTGTTGAGTCTTGAACAAAAACACATGGAAATAAAAAGTTTCTAGCCAATAAAATATTCAGGACTTTATTTCATTGGACCGGTGTATATCCTTGATGAATATTTGAGCAATGTGCATTATGTATGGGAGGACTGGCAAGAGGTCAATGATGGGGGAAATGGGTTTCTGGATATGAATGTTTGACCTTTGGAATGATATTGTTTGGAGTTGGTCCGTTTCGTAGTGGAACATGACACATCAAATTAGTGTAATGATGAATAATTAATTAATTGTATTGTTATATGTGTTGAAGTTCAATAAAAAATGAGCTTCACTTTGGACGCCCCTGGTTATAATATTATGTATGTCTAATATGTCCATCCATCCATCCATCCATTTTCTACCGCTTATTCCCTTTGGGGTCGCGGGGGGCGCTGGAGCCTATCTCAGCTACAATCGGTCGGAAGGCGGCGTACACCCTGGACAAGTCGCCACCCCATCGCAGGGCAGATAAAAACATATCAAATTAAAATTAAAACAAATATGAAACGACAGAAGATAAAAAATATATAATGACTAAAGATAAAAACAAATATCAAATGACAGAATAGATAATAATATATAAAATGACTGAAAATAAAAACAAATATGAAACCTTTGAAGATAAAAACATATATAAAATTAATATAAAAACAAAATAAAATGAAGATAAATACAAATACAAAATGAAAATAAAACAAATATAAAATGACTGAAGATAAAAACAAATATAAAATGACTGAAGATAAAAACAAATATAAAATGACTGAAGATAAAAACAAATATAAAATGACTGAAGATGAAAACAAATATAAAATGAAGATAGAAAACAAATACAAAATTAAAATAAAACAAATATAAAATGACTGAAGATAATAAAACTATTATGTTGGATCCACTATGGACTGGACTCTCACAATATTATGTCAGACCCACTCGACATCCATTGCTTTCGGTCTCCCCTAGAAGGTTTCTCATAGTCATTCACATCGACGTCCCACTGGGGTGAGTTTTTCCTTGCCCGTATGTGGGCTTTGTACCGAGGATGTCGTTGTGGCTTGTGCAGCCCTTTGAGACACTTGTGATTTAGGGCTATATAAATAAAGATTGATTGATTGATTGATTGAATAACAAATACAAAATGACTGAAGATTAAAACGAATATAAAATGACTGAAGACAAAAACAAATGTAAAATCACTGAAGAAACAAATATTACATGGAAATGAAGATAAAAACAAATATAAAATGAAGATAAAAACAAATATAAAATCACTGAAGATAAATACAAATATGAAATGACTGAAGATAAAAACAAATATAAAATGAAGATAAAAATAAAAGCAACAAGAAGATAAAACCAATATAAAATGACTGAAGATAAAAAACAAATATAAAATCATTGTAGATAAAAACAAAAATAAAAATGTCTAATATGTGTACAAGGCAAATGGGCCATTCCACCAAATCAGTGCCATTCGCATCACCAGAAAATAAAAATGTACAAATGCACAGTAAATAAACTGTAATATATGTTTTCTTATCAATGTATCCTGCACATTGATCTGATTGCATGTTTTATTAATACAATTTGAAATATGAATTTAAACTAGCTTGAACACTGAAAAAACAACGTAAAATGGCTAATATTTGTTAAAATTTTTATTTACCACAAAACAATCATTTTAATCCTTCAGAATGTGTCACAACTTGGTCCTTGGATTTTGTTTTTCCAGAAGGCAACGGAAAGTTGGTTCGGGCGAGACGGGAATGTAAGTACATGTTTTATTTAATATATAAAAAAAGAACTAACAGAAAGGGCGCACATTGGCGGAGGTACAAAACTAGGCTATTGAAAACAAAACTTGCACATAGGCAGAAACTGTGAACAATGAAACAAAAACAATAACTGTGGCATTAATAAACAAAAACTTACTTGGCATGGACTATGAAGTGCGCAGAGGTAAACAGAGTGTGACAGGGGTATGAATCCGGGTGTCGCCAGAAAGACAAACTGAAAACAATGAACTTAAATACTACAGACATGATTAGTGAAAACAGGTGCGTGACTCAAAACGTGAAACAGGTGCGTGACGTGACAGGTGAAAACGAATGGTTGCTATGGTGACAAAACAAGCAAAAGTGCACAAAAAGTCCAAAAACCAAACCGAACATGACTAAAACAAAACATGATCACACAGACATGACATAATGTTATATATTTAACATGGGCTATATTTGACATTATATTCTTAGTCATATTTTCTTACCAAAAAAAGGGGTAAAATGCACACTTTTGTGGGGTCCTTCAGTCCTGTTACCATAAACACATGACCCCCTCTGAAAAAATTTGGAATATTCCACTAATCATATTTTCACTCGGATCATCTGCAGGTCATGGGAAGACCAAAAGTATACATTTTATTTTTGTAAACTGTGTTTGATGCTTCTACTACAGCAGGAGGGGAATTAATATGGCCCCATTCTTCACAGTTTGCCTGACACATGGGGGGTTGGGGGGGTGCATTATCCACCTTAGCAGCCAGATGACATTAGTGTTGAATATTATAAAAAATGTGCTGTGTGGCAATTCCTACTTTGAAAACAGCATCAGTTGCTATGTAGAGTGGCGCTTTCCATCATTTTCAGCAGACTGCATTGCGACATGATTAACCCCTCCTCCTCCCCTCATGCGAGATCCGCCCAAGACTGAGGCCATAATAATAATCTCTTCCCTACTGTATGACGGGAGGGGGTTGAAATCTCAGCACAGTCCTCTTAAAATAGCTAAATTATTTTCTTATTTATTTTTGTCATGTCAACATGTTACCAGCACAAAAATATGTGTATTTATTTACTAATTCAAAACAAAAATAAAATCTTGTAACTTTCAGTCCTGTTACTCAAATGACAATTTTTTTTTGGTGTAGGAACCTTCATCTAATTGAAACAAAGTTGCCTGAGATGGGACAATGCACATTGCAGTTTCACTATTCCAACAAAGCTGACAAAAACTCAGCCATAAAAAGACCACTTTAAAAAGTTGAAAGTGATCATTTAATAACAAATGGAAAACAAATGTAGTAATAATGTAAAAAGTCACAGAGCCTGCAAAAACATGTTTTGTTAATGAAAGGGCTGCCTGAGGGGTAAACTAAACATTGTGTTACATAACAATTCTGCTGATATTGAAAAAAAAAGAAAGTTTTAAACAAAATGACAACAATAATGAGAATATTGATTGCAAGCAAAAAAATACAGTACAAACACTAGAAATAAAAAAGTTGCATGTAAAACAAATGAGATCATTAATAAATACAATTGACATCCTGCTATGGATTAAATGTGTTGGTTCGGATCATTGTAAAAAATGTGTTTGCATAAACAGGTAAAAAAAAAAGCATTTATTATATTAAAAAAATCCTCAAACAATTAAAAGTTCAATTCATTGTGTTACAGTATTTACACGTAAATGTATTATTATTATTGGTAACACTTTAAGATGGGGAACATATTCTAAGTAACAAAGACTTAATTTAGAGTTATTTGGTTAGGGTTAGGGTTAGAGGGTTAGGGTTAGGGTTAGGGTTAGAGGGTTAGAGGGTTAGGGTTAGGTTAGGGTTATACTGGTTGTATAATAAGGGTTAGGGTTAGAGGGTTAGGGTTAGGGTTATACTGGTTGTATAATAAGGGTTAGGGTTAGAGGGTTAGGGTTAGGGTTATACTGGTTGTATGATAAGGGTTAGGGTTAGAGGGTTAGGGTGAGGTTAGGGTTATACTGGTTGTATAATAAGGGTTAGGGTTAGAGGGTTAGGGTTAGGGTGAGGTTAGGGTTATACTGGTTGTATAATAAGGGTTAGGGTTAGGGTTGTACTGGTTGTATAATAAGCGTTAGTGTTAGAGGGTTAGGGTTAGAGTGAGGTTAGGGTTATACTGGTTGTATAATAAGGGTTAGTGTTAGAGGGTTAGGGTTAGGGTGAGGTTAGGGTTATACTGGTTGTATAATAAGGCCATGCAGAATAAGGCATTAATAAGTACTTAATAATGAGTAAGTAAGAGCCAATATGTTACTAGGGTGCATGTTAATAAGCAACTAATTAATGATGAATATGTTCCCCATACTAAAGTGTTACCTTATTATTGTTCTTCTACAGTCCAGTGCGCCAAATATCATAAAACGTCTCTTGCCTTTCATTTGGCCGTGTGAGCCACGTATAGGTATATTTTATATATTTATACAAAATGTATTGCAAGCTTCATATAGAAAAGTTCCATGTTGGCATTCAAAGTGAAGCTTGGCATTATGCAGTGACAGGACCGAATCCATTGGGCTCGCCAACAGATCCTTCGCCTTTGTGCCCTGAATATTCTCCGATAAAGGAGCCGTCCTCGCTGAACTCTCCCCCGCCGTCGGCGTAGTCGACCAGGCTGTCTCTGCTGACCGCATCATCGCCATTCAGGGAACACGAGCCGCCCCTCAGTGGCTTTTCATCACTGTCACTGCCGTCAAACAACAGGCCAGGGGGTCAGGGGTGCGATGCATAAAACAAAGACATCCAATTGCAAACACAACACGCCAAGCCAGTCTCCACAACACCAGCAAACGGGACACACAACAGGAATGCATATAAGTGCTTATGGTTTCAATGCAGCACTACAGGAGGGAAGTGTGGTACGCATGGCCAGGGAGGCGCCACGTGGGAAGAAGGCTTGCTGTACAATCACTTCACTAATTGCTAATTGCCAAGGCTTCAGGACCAAAGGCAATTTCAAATCTCTTTAGAGACCGGGATGGAAATTGCAAGTTCATTCCAAACGCTGGAAAAAGAGAAAGATGTGTGTGTGTGTGTGTGTGTGTGTGTGTGTGTGTGTGTGTGTGTGTGTGTGTGTGTGTGTGTGTGTGTGTGTGTGTGTGTTGGAGGTGAAGGCTGAGATTGAGGAATAGAGAAGAAGAATGAGGGCGGCAGTGGGGAGTGAGGTGAGGCATATACAATCCCAGACAAACAGCCTGTCATTCCCGGTATTCCCAGGGGGCGCACACCAGGGCCGAGGAGATTAGATGCCAATTTAGGAGCGGGCAACTGGCCAACTTCTCCGGTGTCTCACGACAAGACGCGAGGTCACCTCAAAACAGAGGATATTCCCCCCCCCTCCCATCCTGCTTTCTAATTCGCCAAAGCCGCCGCCACCTCTCTCCCACTCGGCCATTCGTATTCACAACTCAAAAACAGCTGCTCGCACAGGTGGGCACG
>NC_084548.2:17757500-17830000 GCF_033978685.3 Nerophis lumbriciformis
ATGGCAGTGCCAGCAACCTGAGGGTTCCTGGTTCAATCCCCACCTTCTACCAACCTCGTCACGTCCGTTGTGTCCTTGAGCAAGACACTTCACCCTTGCTCCTGATGGGTCGTGGTTAGGGCCTTGCATGGCAGCTCCCGCCATCAGTGTGTGAATGGGTGAATGTTGAAATAGTGTCAAAGCACTTTGAGTACCTTAAAGGTAGAAAAGCGCTATACTAGTATAACCCATTTTACCATTTTTTTTATTTTACACACAACACACCTACCAATAGTACACACTATTTAAAGGGGAACATTATCACAATTTCAGAATTGTTAAAACCATTAAAAATCAGTTCCCAGTGGCTTATTATATTTTTCAAAGTTTTGTCATCACGCAATATCCCTAAAAAAAGCTTCAAAGTGCCTGATTTTAACCACCCGTCCATTTTCCTGTGACGTCACATAGTGAAGCCAACACAAACAAACATGGCGGAAAGAACAGCAAGCTATAGCGACATTAGCTCGGATTCAGACTCGGATTTCAGCGGCTTAAGCGATTCAACAGATTACGCATGTATTGAAACGGATGGTTGTAGTGTGGAGGCAGGTAGCGAAAACGAAATTGAAGAAGAAACTGAAGCTATTGAGCCATATCGGTTTGAACCATATGCAAGCGAAACCGACGAAAACGACACGACAGCCAGCGACACGGGAGAAAGCGAGGACGAATTCGGCGATCGCCTTCTAACCAACGATTGGTAAGTGTTTGTTTGGCATTAAAGGAAACTAACAACTATGAACTAGGTTTATAGCATATGAAATATATTTGGCAACAACATGCACTTTGAGAGTGCAGACAGCCCAATTTTCATCAATTAATATATTCTGTAGACATACCCTCATGTCAGCAGGCCAGGGAAGCTAGGGTCGATATTCTTCTCTTGATCATCTTGGGACGGTGTGAGCCAAGACATCCAGGGGGGTTTAGCTCGCTCGTCTGCGGGAACAAACTGCCGCCATTGCTTGCCGTGCTACCGGGGTCCTTTGTCCCTGAATTGCTCACACACTCCGGCAGATTCAATGGGGGTCTGGCGGCAGATTTCTTTGACTTTATCGTTGGAAATGCATCTGCTTTGAGTGTCGCAGGATATCCACACATTCTTGCCATCTCTGTCGTAGCATAGCTTTCGTTGGTAAAGTGTGCGGAACAAACGTCCAATTTCTTGCCACTTTCGCATCTTTGGGCCACTGGTGCAACTTGAATCCGTCCCTGTTCGTGTTGTTACACCCTCCGACAACACACCGACGAGGCATGATGTCTCCAAGGTACGGAAAACAGTCGAAAAAACGGAAAATAACAGAGCTGTTTTGACCCGGTGTTTGAGAAAATGGCGGATTGCTTCCCGATGCGATGTCACGTTGTGACGTCATCGCTCCGAGAGCGAATATTTAATTCGCCAAAATTCACCCGTTTAGAGTTCGGAAATCGGTTAAAAAAATATATATGGTCTTTTTTCTGCAACATCAAGGTATATATTGACGCTTACATAGGTCTGGTGATAATGTTCCCCTTTAATAGATTGCACACGCTGTTCAGCGTGTGGTGTTTGGATCTTATTAAATCAGGCCCTTAGTATCCATGAAATCAATTTGCATTCATTTTTCAGGTGAGAACGTCTCTTGCAATGACTTTTTCAAATATATAGGAGTAAGTTTGTTGGGTTAAGTAGCAACCGTCATTCACCATAACGTGAACACCTGTGCTATAAATGATTGGCCCATCTTTTGTCCAACACCTTTTTGAGCACAAAGACGGCGTAGAAGATTTCAAACAAGGCCTCCTTCATGTGGACTTTTTTTAATAAGCAATCTTATCTATTCTCTCTTCTTCTATTCTACTCCGCGAGGCTGCTTTGCCATGCAGGCCACATGCGGTCCGCATTTCAACTCTTATCAAACCTCCTTTGGCTGATGACTAGCGCAGTGTAGATAAGTGGCCGTTAAAGGGAAGCGGTGTAATGCCGCAGACGCCTCTGCCCGCCCACAGTGACTTTGAATGCGGTGATAAAAAAAGGAGGAAAAAAGGAAGGGGAAATAAAGGCTCGGCGCTTTTGAGCCGGAGCTCCTTCGGGACGTTTGGTCCGAGTGGGCCTCAGCTGCTTGTGCAACCTGCGGCCCCCCCACAAGAAGCTGGGGAGTGATGGAGTGGAGGCACATCACGAGGGCATAGAGTAATTACTTTTGTCTTGCCATTGACCCGTACTGACTTGGTTCCAGGGCAGCACAGAAACATGGGGTGCAAGGAGGAGGAGGGTTTGGGCACCTTGCAGACAGGTTGGATTTAGTTTCAAGGTTTTTCCTCACACTTGGGTCTTTCCTTTTTTTAAGCTGTCCAAGGAAACTTAGAGCAATTAGTCAAACTGGGAGTACGGTGGTCACTTCAAGTTCCAAAGCCGTTGGTTGAATGGGAACACAAAACACTCCAGATTGACTCCGGATTGACTCCAGTTTGAGTCGAGTCGCCCTTTGCCACTTTCTAACTCTCGCACCACCTCATACTTGCCAACCTTGAGACCTCCGATTTCGGGAGGTGACGTGGCTAAGAGGGGAGGAGTATATTTACAGCTAGAAATCACCAAGTCAAGTATTTCATATATATATATATATATATATATATATATATATACACACATATATATATATATATATATATATATATATATATATATATATATATATAGAACAACATTAAATTGAGCTACAGCTGCATGAACAATATACGACAAATCATCTCAAACCACAACAAAACAATTGCAAATGAGCCGTCTGCCCCCAGACAGAGCGACTCCAAAACCAACAAAGGCTGTAACTGCCGAAAGAAACCTGATTGCCCTCTCAACGGGGGGTGCTTACAAACATCAGTTGTCTACCAATCTAAGGTAATACGCAAGGACATTAACACATCCGACACATATGTAGGATTAACCGAGGGAGAATTCAAAACCAGATGGAACAATCACAAGGCTTCTTTCAGGAACAAAAACCTGCAAAATACCACAGAACTCAGCAAACACATTTGGGACCTCAAAGACAATAATGTTGAATATTCAATAACATGGCAAATTCTTGCATCCAGCACACCTTACAATAGTGGTAATAAAAGATGCAACCTATGCTTGAAAGA
The DNA here is from genome assembly GCF_033978685.3 of Nerophis lumbriciformis. Lineage (NCBI taxonomy): Eukaryota > Metazoa > Chordata > Actinopteri > Syngnathiformes > Syngnathidae > Nerophis > Nerophis lumbriciformis. The sequence goes on from NC_084548.2 coordinate 17,760,669, forward strand.
GAAACTGTTTATTATTTACCGTCCAGACCTGTCATCCCTCAACAAGCGCAGCGAAATTGTAACAGCATGCCGCCATAGACGGAAACACCTCCTAGGTAACACATGAGCCAATCACCACGCCCCTACGCCAGCCTGTACACACCCACTCTGTGCCCTATATAAACCATGGTATGCGAATGCTCCCATTAAAATCTCCTGATGATTGAGGGTACCCCCCCTCATGAAACAGGCCTGTAGAGATGAAATAGTCTTGTGATTTTTTTTCCCACACATACATATATTGCGCTCTACTACGGTATCGAGCACTATTTTTTGGATAACCTTATTAAGACATATATATATATATATATATATATATATATATATATATATATATATATATATATATATATATATATATATATATATATATAAAAGAAATACTTGAATTTCAGTGTTCATTTATTTACACATATACTTGTGGAGTTAAGGGTTGAATGGTCCATCCTTGTTCTATTCTCTGTCACTATTTTACTAACCATGCTGAACACCCTCTCTGATGACGCATTGCTGTGTGGCACGCACAAAAGTGCTTTCATCAAATGCACTAGATGGCAGTATTGTCCTGTTTAAGAGTGTCACAACATTGCTGTTTACGGCAGACAAACTGCTTTACGGTAGACCAAAATGTGACTGCTGTTGTTGTGTGTTGTTACCGCACTGGGAGGACGTTAATGAAACTGCCTAACAATAAACCCACATAAGGAACCAAGAACTCGCCCTCGATCATTCTACAGTTATAACGTGATATGGCAGGCACACCGTTTATATTGTGGGAAAGCGGACTCAGGTCCGCATGGACCTGAGTCCGCCTGCATTTCGGGAGATTTTCGGGAGATAATTTGTCCCGGGAGGTTTTCGGGAGAGGCGCTGAATTTCGGGAGTCTCCCGGAAATTCCGGGAGGGTTGGCAAGTATGCACCACCTAAAGGGGTTTCTTCCACCAGTTCAATATTAATCGGACTTCATCCAGAATGCGTACGAATGCTTCATTCATTCATTCATTTTGCGAGACACACTCCCTGCACACACGGACACGGCCATTTTGAAGAGGCTACGTCACATCCTGTTTACATCCTGTACACACCGGCCATACCGAAGAGCTTCGATGATGTCTTTATTTCCAAAATTGTCGCACCTTGTGTGACCAGAAACGCTTTAAATGTGTCCAAACTCTCACAGTCTCGTTGTATAGCTTCGGGTTTTAGCTAGCATTTTAGCTGGTTAGCCTCCGGCATGAGGCACCTTTATTTCAAGGATTTTATCGACGAAAGGCGGCTTTGTTCCGCAGCATGTCTTTAAATGTTGTGTGACCAAAAACGATACCACAGCGGGGGACCTTTACTACAGCGAAGGAGAAAGAACTACCAGGACACAAGCCGATGAAGGATAGCCTCACACTGCTAGTTTGCGCTAAAGCTAGCGGTGACTTCAGTGTGTGTGTGTGTGTGTGTGTGTGTGTGTGTGTGTGTGTGTGTGTGTGTGTGTGTGTGTGTGTGTTGACCTTAAAACTTACTGTAATGCTGTGTTGGTTTATATATATATATATATATATTGGTTTATATATATATATATATATATATATGTATATATATATATATATATATATATATATATATATATATATATATATATATATGTCTTAATAAGGTTATCCAAAAAATAGTGCTCGATACCGTAGTAGAGCGCAATATATGTATGTGTGGGAAAAAAATCACAAGACTATTTCATCTCTACAGGCCTGTTTCATGAGGGGGGGGTACCCTCAATCATCAGGAGATTTTAATGGGAGCATTCGCATACCATGGTGCCCTATGTGCCCTATATAAACCATGGTAGGCGAATGCTCCCATTAAAATCTCCTGATGATTGAGGGTACCCCCCCTCATGAAACAGGCCTGTAGAGATGAAATAGTCTTGTTATTTTTTTCCCACACATACATATATATATATATATATATATATATATATATATATATATATATATATATATATATATATATAGTGGAGGTTTCTGTGGTTTATCCGTTATACTGTGCTCAATGCCGGGGTAGAGCGGAATATACGTTAAGTCAGGAAAAAACGCGGGCACTATTTCATCCCTACAAGCCCGTTTCGCAGGTTTCTCAGCTCTTCAAATCCCCTGAAGAGCAGATAAACCTGCGAAACATATATATATATATATATACATATATATACATATATATATATATATATATATATATATATATATATATATACACACAAGCCTGTTTCGCAAGTTTCTCTGCTCTTCAAATCCCCTGAAGAGCAAAGAAACCTGTGGAACAGACTTGCTATTTAAATCCCTACAAGCCTGTTTTGCAGGTTTCTCCGCTCATCAAATCCCCTGAAGAGCAGATAAACCTGAAAAACATATATATATATATATATATATATATATATATATATATATATATATATATATATATATATATATATATATATATATATATATCTGTACAAGCCTGTTTCACAGGTTTCTCTGCTCTTCAAATCCCCTGAAGAGCAGAGAAACCTGCGAAACAGGCTTGCTATTGCATCCCTACAAGCCTGTTTCGCAGGTTTCTCTGCTCATCAAATCCCCTGAAGAGCAGATAAACCTGCGAAACATATATATATATATATATATATATATATACATATATATATATATATATATATATATATATGTACACATACAGTGTCTACAAAGTGTGCTTTTTTTTTTTTTTTTACTAAAATAGCGACTTTTGTCAAGGCTAGAACCAATTATTCATGTTTACATTGATTCTCATGGGGAACTCTGCGTCACGATACAAACTTTTTGGTCCGTCAACCACGTACTATAACCAATTACGTTTGTAAATCAAGGTTCCACTGACTCATACTAATCATAATTATCAATGATGTTTATACTGATTCAGTTCAGTTCTAATTAGTGCTGTCAAACAATTCATTTTTTGCCAGATTAATACCACCTTTAAAATGTGATAAATGGTGAATAATTGCAGTGGACAACATTGCCGTTGTAGTACCTGGTTTGTCGTCCGCAGTGTCCTTGATTCTTGCTAGTGGCTGCCTCATGAAGGTGTTTTGCTTTTAGATAATATTTTAAACATTTTGTATGCAAATTAACTTGGTTTTATCTAAAGTCTATTCGGGTGTATTTTGAAGTCACAGTCTAACCCTCTCATCTTTGCTACAATGTAGGCACGCATTGACCTGATCTTTGATCGTATAGCAACCGTCCGTGGTTTAAGGGGAACTGTACTTTTTTTAAATTGTATTCTGACTGTCATTAATGATTGCAAGGTGAGACAAGAACATGCATTTTCTGTGAGTTCTAAGTAGTAAAATAACTTCTAGTATGATGCAGCTAACAAAGCAGGTAATGGGGTTTCATTTATTCCATCTGTAATTAATTCCCTCGTAAAAAACCCAAAAAAACATTCAAAAACAGCCAACAATGCTGACCTGCTTATTAACCAAGCTGTAGCGTCATCGTTATTGCAAGCAACTACTTTTGTAGCATAGTGAAAATACAACACCTTGCTCACAGAGACACTAACAAGAGGTAAGCTGGGTCTGCTTAACACCCAGCTTCTAAGCTTATTCTCCATACATTCATGCTCTAAAAGATAAGGTTCTGGATCCTACTTTGCCCAAAAATGGTCATTGTTGTTGTATCTCATTGAAGTTTGCTATGCATGATTAGTGGTAGCAAACAATGAACACGCTCACCATGCTATTGTTGTTGTAAACAGAAGTAGCGTCTATTGTTACGCGCTCTGTGAAATTGATGTAGCCATGTTATTGTGAATATGCCTATTAAAGCATTACAAATGTATGTAAAACCTTGGAGGTTTTTGTACATTCTTTTAAGTTGGGGTGGGGCGATATAGCTCGGCCAGCACTTTGAGGGTTCCAGGTTCGATCCCCGTTTCCGCCATCCTAGTCACTGCCGTTGTGTCCTTGGGCTAGACACTTTACCCACCTGCTCCCAGTGCCACCCACACTGATTTAAATGTAATTTAGATATTGGGTTTCACTATGTAAAAGCGCTATATAAATATAATTCACTTCACTTCACTTCACAAAGTGGTTTTATATGTAAAATAAGTCAATCCCTATTCCCTGTAGGGTTAGCTACCTCTTGCTAACAGTTTTTGGCCATTTGGGTTAGAACGTTCAAAACAGAGAAAGACACGAGTGTTGTTGTCACACATAGGGATTGTAAATGATGGGCAACATTTCCAAAAAGGTGCAGTTCTCCTTTAAGGTAAAGTGGTCAAAATAAATAAGATTAATTGTGTGATTCATCTTCAATAATAGATGATTGTCGTGATATTTTTTTTGTGATTAATCGCAAGCATTAACACACTAACTTTGACAGTCTCAGTGTTGACATAATACAATTACAATACTTTGACTATTACTTCTGCTACTTTATTTTACATGGTTTTTTTTTCTTTTTCTCCACAGTACAGTAAAACATGTTCTCTTTGGCTTTTAATTCCGCTGTATTGCATTGAGGCCAAATCAGCTTAGAATTGGACTCGGAACTTGGATTCTCTCAGAAAATTTAATAATATAAATTTTAAAAAAAAAACACTTTTTCGTGGTGGTTCACTACTTTTTCATCCATTTTGGTCCACACGTTGTTAACAAGAACTCTACTGTATGCAAATGTATTTGGTTTCCTTTGCGATCATTGTTTTTACACTCTATCTGCACGACATAATCACAATCTATTCTATGTTTGTATCTATTTTATTCTGATTATATTCTATTATTATGTTGTGCTATTTATAAGGTACTGTATTCATACCCTATTCTATTTGAATTATTGAATAAGCGGTAGATAATGGATGGATGGTGTACATATTATTGTTCTTGTGATACTCATTGGGCTAAATCTGGGATCTCATGTATTTGTATTTGGTGCCATCTCTTGTTTCTCATGTGTGCTGGTACGTATGACAATAAAGTTCCTTAAATCCTTGAACTGAAAACTAGGGATGTCCGATAATGGCTTTTTGCCGATATCCGATATTCCAATATTGTCCAACTCTTTAATTACCGATACCGATATCAACCGATACCGATATCAACCGATATATACAGTCGTGGAATTAACACATTAGTATGCCTAATTTTGACAACCAGGTATGGTGAAGATAAGGTACTTTTAAAAAAAAATTAATAAAATAAAATAAAAAACATTTTCTTGAATAAAAAAGAAAGTAAAACAATATAAAAACAGTTACATAGAAACTAGTAATTAATGAAAATGAGTAAAAATTAACTGTTAAGGGTTAGTACTATTAGTGGACCAGCAGCACGCTCAATCATGTGTGCTTATGGACTGTATCCCTTGCAGACTGTATTGATATATATTGATATATAATGTAGGAACCAGAATATTAATAACAGAAAGAAACAACCCTTTTGTGTGAATGAGTGTAAATGGGGGGGGGGGGGGGGGGGGGGGGGGGGGTTTGGGTTGGTGCCCTAATTGTAAGTGTATCTTGTGTTTATTTATGTTGATTTAATAAAAAAAAAACAAAAAAAAACAAAAAACAAAAAAACAAAAACGATACCGATACTGATAATTAAAAAAAACGATATCGAAAATTTCATATATTTCATTTTAAAGCATTTATCGGCCAATAATATCAGGACATCTCTACTGAAAACACTTTTTATTATATTTCCTCATCAAATCTTTACATTGAACTGATTTGGAAGCAATAATATCTGCCTCGATATTTGAGAATAATTTTGCCGAATTGGTCATTTACTGTACTTTCAGATTTTACAAATATAACACTGGTTTGCTAATATTAAATTACAAATGCATGCATGATGTAAGGACACTAACTGTCCGGGTACAGACACTAAAGAACTGTATAGGCACATTTTGTTCTTATTCCGGTACATTTGGTTAGCACGCTTGCTATTATCATCATGGGCGATTTCCTATATAAATAGTTTAAAGTAAATAGCAAAGTCACAGGAGGTTCACAAAACAGAGGGCAACATTTCTGTGGATATTTTCTAGTTTATGTACAAATGCCCATGATAAGCACTCAAATAAAAATAACAATTCTTAAGGTGTGTTTTTGTCTCCAAGTTAAATATAGTTCAGACTAATTAAAAGGCAAGGAAGACAATGATGTGTCGTCTGACCCAAGTTGTGTTACAAAAAAGAGAAAGCAACAAAACTGTCAAATTACCTTCCTCCTCCCTAATCATGAAAGCGAGAGGCTTTACAGACCGCAGGGCTGTGTGAAATTGAAAAACACTATGACACGTATTTAGCGACACATAAAAAGATGAGGAAAAATGGTAACTCTTCAAAAGGTTCATTTTTGTGCTCCTTTTAAAACGACATAATTATGGTGGAACACACGGGCTGTAAAATAAGTAATAAAAGCCATTTTGCAAAAAAAAAATTAAATAATTATACCATACAAGTCCCACAAAAGTTTAATACTAGTTTGACGACATGTCGCACTAAAAGAAGCTCAGTTGTGCCAGCATCCAAACATGTAATAATGTATTTTGTTTTTAAGGGGATATTTTGTGTTTTTTGTGACCAGACTCAAATAGTAAAATCTAAAAAGCAGACTGTTTGTACAAAACCCAAAACCAGGGAATTTGGTACATTGTGTAAATTCTAAATAAAAACAGAATACAATGATTTGCAAATTGTTTTCAACCCATATTCAATTGAATAGACTGCAAAGACAAGATACTTAACGTTCGAACTGGAAAACGTTATTTTTCTGCAAATATGAGCTCATTTGGAATTTGATGCCTGCAACATGTTTCAAAAAAGCTGGCACAAGTGGCAAAAAAGACTGAGAAAGTTGAGGAATGCTCATCAAACACTTTTTTGGAACATCCCACAGGTGAACAGGCTAATTGGGAACAGGTAGGTGCCATGATTGGGTATAAAAGCAGCTTCTATGAAATGCTCAGATATTCCCAAACAAAGAAGGGGCGAGGGTCACCACTTTGTGAACAAATGCATAAGCAAATTGTCCAACAGTTTAAGAACAACATTTCTCAACGAGCTATTGGAAGGAATTTAGAGATTTCGCCCGTAATATCATCAAAAGGTTCACAGAATCTGAAGAAATCACTGCACGTAAGCGTAATAAACATTGAATGCCCGTGACTTTCGCTCCCTCAGGCGGTACTGCATCAAAAACCGACATCAGTGTGTAAAAGATGTCACCACATGGGCTCAGGAAAACTTCAGAAAACAGTTCAGTTTGTAGCTACATCTGTAAGTGCAAGTTAAAACTCCACTATGCAAAGCCAAAAGCCATTTATCAACAACACCCAGGCTTTGCTGGGCCCGAGCTCATCTAATATGGACTGATGCAAAGTGGAAAAGTGTGGGTTTTTTTTAAACTGTGGACCTCGTGTCCTCCGGAACAATGAGGAAAAGAACCATCCAGATTGCTCTGGGCGCAAAGCTCAAAAGCCAGCATCTGTGATGGTATGGGGGTGTATTAGTGCCCAAGGCATGGGTAACTTCCACATCTGTGAAGGCACCATTAACGCTGAAAGGGACATACTGTCACGGTTTGGGGTTGCAGCTTGCTGCAGGATCGTTCATCCAATGCTACACGGACTACTCCGGACGGCAGCGTGAGGTAGGAGATAATTTATTGTCATAAATCATAGACCAACCGAAAACAAGCAAAAAGGATGCGTGTCGATTGCACGCGGAAGCTAAGACAAAACTTAGCACAGGAAACCCAGAAGCAAGAATCAGGAAAGTCAAACGTAACAGCTGCATGGAGCAAACAACGAAGCTACAATGAGTGACCAGAAAAGGCAGGCTTAAATAGAGTCTCTGATGATTAGACACAGGTGTGTCCCAAACAAGAGAGGCAGGTGAAAATCATAAGTAACCATAGTGACAAAACAAACAAGGAAGTGAACAACCAGGAACTAAAAGGAGTCCAAAACAAACCGATAACACAAAACATGATCCCACCACGGATCATGACACATACAGGTTTTGGAGCAACATATGTTGCCATCCAAGCAACGTTATCACGGACGCCGCTGCTTATTTCAGCAAGACAATGCCAAGCCACGTGTTACAACAGCGTGGCTTCATAGTAAAAGACTGCGGGTACTAGACTGGCCTGCCTGTAGTACAGACCTGTCTCCCATTGAAAATGTGTTAAATTCTAAGTTAATGATTATTTACATTACCTATCTTGACTTTGCAGTCTATTCAACTGAAAAGGATTTGCAAATCATTGTATTATGTTTTTACTTACGAAAAACGTGCCAACTTCACTGGTTTTGGGTTTTTTGTATTTACATGTCACTATCAAGTGTGGTTACCTATTAAACATTGCCTGTGCAGTCTCAAACCAATCTGCCCAGAGTCCCAGAAAGGAATATGTCCCACTTTAGAGGTTCCACGGACTAAAAGCAAAAACACCCTAAAGCTGCTTCAACAGCAACATTCCGCATCTGTGGCCACCTCCAGTAAGAAAGCGTCAAGAAACAGGGAACGAGGATCGTGGGGGCGGGGGTGGGGAATAGAACCGACGCTGATGGCTCGCAGCGGACCCCGAGCTACGACACCTGCTGAGCTTGCAGTGGACAGCGGCGCAAGGCAGCAGAGAGCTGTCTCCTAAGAGAAATCGTCTGAAGCGCAATTACCACTTGTCAGCTCCCAGGACACGTGGCATACCAGTGGGTGGCTTATTGACTTCAGAGACTCAAAGGGCATAAGAGCGGCCCGGATCCAGCTTTAAAGCCAGGAAAACAACATCATAGTCGGGCTAAGGGCACTCTGGGGGGATGGCAGTCAGAACAGCTTCATGAAACCACGCATGAGAGGCATTCTAAACAGATAGGAGCAGCCTAACTTCTCTCCTCAAATCCCAATTCTCCCTGCAGCCGTACACTGGTGCTGAATAAATATTGAGATTCAAACGTTTGACAATATAAAAGGAGTGAGCCGTCACAGTTTTGAAGGAGCTGTGTCTTATCTAGAGACACTTTGTAGTGTCATATTCCCTAAAACTGACACCGAAATGCAAAGCGAGTGCTTTTCACAATTTCCAGCACACAGCAGTTTGAGAAAAATAAATAACATATTTAAAAACAGCTCAATTTGCCATGTAGTTGCTTAATATAATTGTTATTATTATCATCATTATTACATATATGTTATATTTTATATTGCTACTATGGTACATGTTTAGTCTACTTTATACCTTTTGTTTTCGCCCTCTTTTTGTGCCCTTGTGTGCATTATCCTTTCCATCATTACCCTTTCCATCCTTTGTAACTGTGCTACTGTGTAGAACTATTTCCCTGGAGGATCAATAATGTTTGTTAAAAGCCATTTTGCAAAAAAAAAAAAATAATAATTATACCCTACAAGTCCCACAAAAGTTTAATACTAGTTTGACGACATCCATCCATCCATCCATCTTCTTCCGCTTATCCGAGGTCGGGTCGCGGGGGCAGCAGTCTAAGCAGGGAAGCCCAGACTTCCCTCTCCCCAGCCACTTCATCCAGCTCCTCCCGGGGGACCCCGAGGCGTTCCCAGGCCAGCCGGGAGACATAGTCTTCCCAACGTGTCCTGGGTCTTCCCCGCGGCCTCCTACCGGTCGGACGTGCCCTAAACACCTCCCTCGGGAGGCGTTCGGGTGGCATCCTGACCAGATGCCCCAACCACCTCATCTGGCTCCTCTCGATGTGGAGGAGCAGCGGCTTTACTTTGAGCTCCTCCCGGATGGCAGAGCTTCTCACCCTATCTCTAAGGGAGAGCCCCGCTACCCGGCGGAGGAAACTCATTTCGGCCGCTTGTACCCGTGATCTTGTCCTTTCGGTCATAACCCAAAGCTCATGACCATAGGTGAGGATGGGAACGTAGATCGACCGGTAAATTGAGAGCTTTGCCTTCCGGCTCAGCTCCTTCTTCACCACAACGGACCGATACAGCGTCCGCATTACTGAAGACGCCGCACCGATCCGCCTGTCGATCTCACGATTCACTCTTCCCTCACTCGTGAACAAGACTCCGAGGTACTTGAACTCCTCCACAGTTTGACGACATGTCGCACTAAAATAAGCTCAGTTGTGCCAGCATCCAAACATGTAATAATGTATTTTGAAGGGGAACATTATCACAATTTCAGAATGGTTAAAACAATTAAAAATCAGTTCCCAGTGGCTTATTATATTTTTTGAAGTTTTTTTCAAAATTTTACCCATCACGCAATATCCCTAAAAAAAGCTGAAGCTATTGAGCCATATCGGTTTGAACCGTATGCAAGCGAAACCGACGAAAACGACACGACAGCCAGCGACACGGGAGAAAGCGAGGACGAATTTGGCGATCGCCTTCTAACCAACGATTGGTATGTGTTTGTTTGGCATTAAAGGAAACTAACAACTATGAACTAGGTTTACAGCATATGAAATACATTTGGCAACAACATGCACTTTGAGAGTGCAGACAGCCCAATTTTCATCAATTAATATATTCTGTAGACATACGCTCATGCGCGCTCTTTTCCTGAAAGCTGATCTGTCCAGTTTTGGAGTTGATGTCAGCAGGCAAGGGAAGCTAGGGTTAATATTCTTCTCTTGATCATCTTCGGTGGCATAAGGGACGGTGTGAGCCAAGACATCCAGGGGGTTTAGCTCGCTCGTCTGTGGGAACAAACTGCAGCCATTGCTTGCCGTGCTACCGAGGTCCTTTGTCCCTGAATTGCTCACACACTCCGGCAGATTCAATGGGGGTCTGGCGGCAGATTTCTTTGACTTTATCGTTGGAAATGCATCTGCTTTGAGTGTCGCAGGATATCCACACATTCTTGCCATCTCTGTCGTAGCATAGCTTTCGTCGGTAAAGTGTGCGGAACAAACGTCCAATTTCTTGCCACTTTCGCATCTTTGGGCCACTGGTGCAACTTGAATCCGTCCCTGTTCGTGTTGTTACACCCTCCGACAACACACCGACGAGGCATGATGTCTCCAAGGTACGGAAAACAGTCGAAAAAACGGAAAATAACAGAGCTGATTTGACTCGGTGTTTGAGGAAATGGCGGGTTGCTTCCCGATGTGACGTCACGTTGAGAGCGAATATTAGAAAGGCGTTTAATTCGCCAAAATTCACCCATTTAGAGTTCGGAAATCGGTTAGAAAAATATATGGTAATTTTTCTGCAACATCAAGGTATATATTGACGCTTACATCTGGTGATAATGTTCCCCTTTAAGGGGATATTTTTGTGTTTTTTGTGACCAGACTCAAATAGTAAAATCTAAAAAAGCAGACTGTTTGTACAAAACCCAAAACCAGGGAAGTTGGCACGTTGTGTAAATCGTAAATAAAAACAAGTTAATTGTTCTTTGTCCTCCACAATATTTGTCTCTGTGGGTGGAGGCGCACCCGCCAGCTTACACACACAAGTTGCACAAACAGAGCCTCGCTAGTCGCGAGTGAGAAGCACCTGTTATATATTGTATATATTATATACAAATATTATATAGTATATCAGTATATAATATATACTGTATATATAATATGTAAATATTACATATGTTATATTTTGTATTGCTACTATGGTACATTTTTAGTCTACTTTATACCTGCATTATCCTTTCCATCCTTACCCTTTCTATCCTTTCTAACTGAGCTATTGTGTGGAACAATTTCCCTTGTGGATCAATGACGTTTGTCTAAGTCTAAGTTAATGTTTCTAAATACACGGTGTATGAAAGTAAATAATTGTCTGGCTCTGTGATCAGTATTGACAACTGCGGTTGTAGGCAACCTCCTGACGTAATTTTTTTTGTTAAAGTTAAAGTACCATTGATTGTCACACACACACTAGGTGTGGTGAAATCTGTCCTCTGCATTTGACCCATCCCCTTGTTCACCCCCTGGGAGGTGAGGGGAGCAGTGGGCAGCAGCGGTTCCGCGCCCGGGAATCCTTTTTGGTGATTTAACCCCCAATTCCAACCCTTGATGCTGAGTGCCAAGGTAACGGGTCCCATTTTCATAGTCTTTGGTATGACTCGGTCAGGGTTTGAACTCACAACCTACCGATCTCAGGGCGGACACTCTAACCACTAGGCCACTGAGTAGCTGGCCTAGTTAGTGGTTAGAGAATAATGGCCTATTCGCCTCACAAGAGGGCAGTTGTGTCATCAGTGGTCAGCTTAAAGATAAATTCAAATTAACTCGATATAAATTGTCATGCCACTTTCAAAAAGGGTAACGGAGGGTTCACTCTGTGCATCGCCCTTAGCACCTGAGCGGGTTCATTCAATAGCAGAATTGAATGAACCCTCTGGTCAGAATTTCCCCAATGGGGACCAGTAAATCTAAATCAAATCAAATCAAATCAAATCAAATCAGTCATCCACAATCTTTGTCTCTGTGGGCGGAGGCGCAACTGTTAGCTTACACACAGAAGTTGCACAAACGGAGCCTTGCTAGTAGCGAGTGAGAAACACCTGTAATATATTGCATATATTATATAAAAAATATAATATAATATAAGCTGAGATAGGCTCCAGCACCCCTTGCGGCCCCAAAAGCGACAAGCGGTAGAAAATGGATGGATGGATGGATGGATATTATATACTGCATATTTAATATGTAAATATTACATATATGTTATATTTGATATTGCCACTATGGTCCTTTTTTAATCTACGTTATACCTGCATTATCCTTTCCATCCTTAAATGGGTTGTACTTGTATATATATATATACATATATCCTTATATATATATATATATATATATATATATATATCCTTACCCTTTCCATCCTTTGTAACTGAGCTACTGTGTGGAATAATTTCCCTTGTGGATCAATAAAGTTTGTCTAAGTCTAAGTCTAAGTCTAATCTACACCATACACTATCAAACATTCAAATGCACAATTTATTATTTACCGGTTTCATGTAAAGACGTTGAAAATGTACTCCAAAACGTGCATAGCATGTCGACATTCAATCAAAGATTCATGTAAAAGTGTCGCAAATCTGCTTTTGCAGTGTTAGCTAAATACATTATGTAGCATTGCGAATATTCATGTAAAGATGTCGCAACTGTACTTACATAACTTTACTTAGATGCATGTCGAACATCTACTTATATGGCGTTATCTACAAACCCCGTTTCCATATAAGTTGGGAATTTGTGTTACATGTAAATATAAACCGAATACAAAGATTTGCAAATCATTCTCAACCCACATTCAGTTGAATATGCTACAAAGACATCATATTTGATGTTCAAACTCATAAACATTTTTTTTTTGTAAATAATCATTAACTTTAGAATTTGATGCCAGCAACACGTGACAAAGAAGTTGGGAACGATGGCAATAAATACTGATAAAGTTGAGGAATGCTCATCAAACACTTATTTGGAACATCCCACAGGTGAACAGGCAAATTGGGAACAGGTGGGTGCCATGATTGGGCATAAAAGTAGATTCCATGAAATGCTCAGTCATTCACAAACAAGGATGGGGTGAGGGTCACCACTTTGTCAACAAATGCGTGAGCAAATTGTTGAACAGTTTAAGAAAAACCTTTCTCAACCAGCTATTGCAAGGAATTTAGGGATTTCACCATCTATGGTCGGTAATATCATCAAAGGGTTCAGAGAATCTGGAGAAATCACTGCACGTAAGCAGCTATGTCTGTGACCTTCGATCCCTCAGTCTGTACTGCATCAACAAGCGACATCAGTGTGTAAAGGATATCACCACATGGGCTCAGGAACACTTCAGAAACCCACTGTCAGTAACTACAGTTGGTCGCTACATCTGTAAGTGCAAGTTAAAACTCTCCTATGCAAGGCGAAAACCGTTAATCAACAACACCCAGAAACGCCATCGGCTTCGCTGGGCCTGAGCTCATCTAAGATGGACTGATACAAAGTGGAAAAGTGTTCTTCGGTCTGACGAGTCCACATTTCAAATTGTTTTTGGAAACTGTGGACGCTGGTCCTCCGAACATAAGAGGAAAAGAACCATCCGGATTGTTATAGGCGCAAAGTTGAAAAGCCAGCATCTGTGATGGTATGGGGGTGTATTAGTGCCTAATACATGGGTAACTTACACATCTGTGAAGGTGCCATTAATGCTGAAAGGTACATACAGGTTTTGGAGCAACATATGTTGCCATCCAAACAATGTTACCATGGACGCCCCTGCTTATTTCAGCAAGACAATGCCAAGCCACGTGTTACATCAACGTGGCTTCATACTAAAAGAGTGCGGGTACTAGACTGGCCTGCCTGTAGTCCAGACCTGTCTCCCATTGAAAATGTGTGGCGCATTATGAAGCCTAAAATACCACAACGGAGACCCCGGGACTGTTGAACAACTTAAGCTGTACATCAAGCAAGAATGGGAAATAATTCCACCTGACAAGCTTGAAAAATGTGTGTCCTCAGTTCCCAAACGTTTACTGAGTGTTATTAAAAGGAAAGGCCATGTAACACAGTGGTGAACATGCCCTTCCCCAACTACTTTGGCATGTGTTGCAGCCATGAAATTCTAAGTTAATTATTATTTGCAAAAAAAAATAAAGTTTATGAGTTTGAACATCAAATATCTTGTCTTTGTAGCATATTCAACTGAATATGGTTTGAAAATGATTTGCAAATCATTGTATTCCGTTTATATTTACATCTAACACAATTTCCCAACTCATATGAAAACGGGGTTTGTACTTTCAGACTTGTTAGATCGCGGCATGGCCAAGTGAAATCCACTCCATAATAATTTAGCTTATAAACTACTGTAGGTTAGTGTTAAGTTTGTCATGTGGGGGTCACATGTTACTGCGGGGGTTGTTCTCCCATGATGCAGACGGACCACTCCGGACGAAGCGTGCAGGTAGGATATGATTTATTGTCGTAAATCCTACACAATACCAAAAGACAGGAAACAAACGAAAGAAAAGCATGCCGATCACACGGGAAACTATGGCAACAACTTAGCACAGGAATCAGGAATCGAGACCAGCAATAAACCAACGTAACTTGTTGCATACTGCAAATAAGGAAGCCAGACCGAGTGTGGCGCACAACGTGAATAAATAGCAATCTGATCAGTGCACGGCAGCAGTTGAGCGTGCCGAACACTAAACAGAGGCAGGTGAAACCAGTCAGCACCCATGTTGACCAAAACAAACCCAGGGGTGCACAAAACAGGAACTGAGGGAGTCCAAAACTAAACAGAACATGACTAAACAAAACATGATCCGGGCCACGGATCATGACAAAGTTCTTGTCAAGCGCTCATATTTTGGTTCTTCCTTCCTGTATGTGTCGTCCTGCGGTGACGTAGCCACTCACCGAGCGCCATTCTCCTCACCTGTCCCCGTTTTATGATTAGTGGTAATACTTGTTGCCATCACTAATCACTCCACTTTATATGTCCGTTTCACCCCGCCAGGCCTTGCGGGTGATTTTTGTTTGTCCATAATGACAGTTACGTTTGTTACAGTCTCTGCTACTGTTAGTTTGTCAGGCCAGCTCCATGCTACTGCCTTCGTTCTTTACATTTATGCTACACTAAGCTTGACATGAGATCCACGCACGCTTTTTTTTTTTGTATTTTACGCTGAAACTAAAGATTAAAAAAATGGTTTTATCTGCAGGCTTGTTTTCTTTCTGTCCTTCCGCGTCCTGGGCAACACAACCTTCACAGACATGCGGCCCGATTGGGACATGAAAGGGTTACTTGGATAATTACTATTATCATTGTTATATATTATAATTACATCAATGTTAAATTTGGTTTAGAAATGCTGACAATAATATCTTTTATCAGCAATTAATTTGTAATATTGTTCATATATTGTCCAGAAAAAAAGCAGTTTCCTCCTTATCTTTATCACAACATTGGTTGTTGTACTGCTGGGTTGAGCATGCACTATAAATGTTTATAAATGACAATGAGATCAAAAGTACCTGTTTTCCTTTCTACTTTTTCATGCATTGTGAGTTCAAACCCCGGCCGAGTCATACCAAAGACTATAAAAATGGGACTCATTACCTCCCTGCTTGGCACTCGGCATTAAGGGTTGGAATTGGGGGTTAAAACACCAAAAAATATTCCCGGGCGGGGCCACAGCTGCTGCTCACTGCTCCCCTCACATCCCAGGGGGAGATCAAGGGTGATGGGTCAAATGCAGAGAATAATTCCGCCACACCTAGTGTGTGTGTGACAATCATTGGTACTTTAACTTTAACTTTAACTACAAACATTATGTGGGACATTAAGTTGTCATATAGCACACGTTTTAAAATCAATGAAATAAAACGCTTTAATTACGTGATATGACACCAGCACATCCCGGCTGTTTGAGACAACTAGCGAGCAAAAACCTTTTAAAACAGTTGACTAAAAAAAATATGTATTTGTATGTTTCTGATGATCCTTATAACCACAAGTGTCATTTCAACACATGAAAACTTTACCAACGACACTAAACAGCAGTGAAAATGTGTAGTTGTCTGTTAGATCTGGAACTTGAAAGTTACTAGCGCTAGCTTATTAGCATGTAGCATTCTATTCTTCTATCATATTTACATTCCCACATAACCGCCATCGCCCCCTAGTGTACGTGAGGCACACTGTGTATGGCCATCAGTCACTTTAGAGATAAGAGCATGGAAACTCAAACTCCACATGTAGGTGTGAAAATACAAGAAACTGAATTATTTGATTAATGAGACTAATTAAGAGCATATAAATGTACTGACTGTAAAACGTGTCATTACGAGAGACAAGGCAGCACAAATCGTCAATGATTACTTTCAAAATAGTAAAAAAAAAAACATTTATATCATGTGCTATCATCTGTGGCAGTAGAGTTGTTTACATTTCACCCTACAATAATTTCACTTCGAACTAGAAAAAACATGTTGCAATAAATTGTATATGATTTTTATGTTTTACACACATGCTTACATCAACTACAATTGTAGTCCATTAAAAACCATTAAAAAAATATCTACTAAATAAATCAAAAGTTACTCATAAGTTACCCAATACTTTTTTTCACGGAATACTTACTTACTCTTACTCAAGTAATAATTTTGATGAGTAATTTTTACTTTTACCTGAGGTACATTATTCTAAATGAAGGATACTCTTACTTGAGTACAATTTGTGGGTACTCTACCCACCTCTGATGATGGTAGACTTACTGCCAAGGCCAATAATGTTGCATATTATCTAGTACAGGCAACATAACATGTCAATATTATCATATTCTCCTGTCATTGTCCAAAATAAACCAGAGACCTCACAAATTGTTACACAGCAGTATAGAGCACACACACCAAAACACCTGTTGCAAATTCAGATACGGCAGAAACGGCGAAGGTGGACCAGAACCAAAGCCGACATGGTCCTGTTGTTCCGCTGGGACTACAGTCAGAGCTCAGCAATACCTTGTGTCATACAATGACTTCCACCAAGGGTAAAAGCTCACTGAAGAAAACGATATCTAAAGCTCCCCAAAGTGTGTTTCATCCATCTCAGTGTGTGCACAGCAGTGAGATAGTCGGTGCTGCTGGCCAGCATCACGTTCATGCCAACAAATTGCTTCGGGGCCACAGAAACCTTCTTATCACATCTCGGAGCTAGAGCGCATGAACAGTTTGAAGACACCCAAGACAAGCCGTTTTCTTCCTATTGAATTATCGTCTTGGCGAGAGTCACAGGAATGTAATCGGCAGCGGACACGTAATTGTGAGTCACTAGGTTCGGAATGGGAAAAAAAGACCTCGGAAAAAGGCTATTTAAGGTGGTTTGTATTGTATTGTTGTTCGGCTGTGTGTGTGTGCAAGCAGCGCTCGCAAGCTCGAAAAGACTTCAGTCAATTCTTCTTTGTGACAGCGTATCAGCATGAACAATAACAATTCAGAAACAATTATTCAGGAAAACAGTCTGTTTTTGGCTTGGAAGGCACATTCATTTTTGGTTATTTTAATACAATGTGTTGTTAGTTCCTGTATGACAATACTGAATGTTTCTATCTGCACTGAGTGGCAGTATTTGAAATACAATGTGTGACATGTATTTAGAATTGTCCAAAGCGTAAGGTGTCAAATCCCTAAAACAAAAATATACTACAAATAAATAAACAAAAACATCTAAAAGTAACATAAAATGTCACTTGAAATGTAATCTATTTTTATAATATGCATCTACTATTTCTAAAATAACATACTATGTAATTAGAAATGTCCGATAAATGCGTTAAAATGTAATATCGGATATTATCGGTATCGGTTTTGTTATTATCGGTATCGTTTTTTTGTTGTTGTTTTTTTGTTGTTGTTTTATATTAAATCAACATAAAAAACACAAGATACACTTACAATTAGTGCACCAACCCAAAAAACCTCCCTCCCCATTTACACTCATTCACACTCATTCACACAAAAGGGTTATTTCTTTCTGTTATTAATATTCTGGTTCCTACATAATATATCAATATATATCAATACAGTCTGCAAGGGATACAGTCCGTAAGCACACATGATTGTGCGTGCTGCTGGTCCACTAATAGTACGGACCTTTAACAGTTAACTTTACTAATTTTCATTAATTACGAGTTTCTATGTAACTGTTTTTTTATTGTTTTACTTTCTTTTTAATTCAAGAAAATGTTTTTAATTTATTTATCTTATTTTATTATTATTTTTAAAACGTACCTTATCTTCACCATACCTGGT
Organism: Nerophis lumbriciformis; assembly: GCF_033978685.3. Classification (NCBI taxonomy): domain Eukaryota; kingdom Metazoa; phylum Chordata; class Actinopteri; order Syngnathiformes; family Syngnathidae; genus Nerophis; species Nerophis lumbriciformis. The sequence goes on from NC_084548.2 coordinate 17,779,484, forward strand.
TGTCCAAATTAGGCATAATAATGTGTTAATTCCACGACTGCATATATCGGTTGATATTGGTATCGGTTGATATCGGTATCGGTAATTAAAGAGTTGGACAATATCGGAATATCGAATATCGGCAAAAAGCCATTATCGGACATCCCTATATGTAATATAGTTACAAACTGCAATGTTCACATAGTCAAAACAAATGGATTTCTATTGAAAAAACAACAACAATAACATCCAAATAATTTGATGTACAAATAAGAAAAAATATACAAAATAAAGATGTATGGTGTTAATAAATGAATAAATTATAGGTAACTGTATTTCTGTGTTTTAAAATGCAATTAACAAAAAAAAAATTGTTTTAAAAGTAGGGCTGTCAAAAATAACAAGTTAACTTATGTATGTATTGTATTAATGATGTATATACGCAGATTAATCCCTGTACATTCTCCTTTACCTTAACCGCGGAGGATGATTTGAAAGATGGAGCAGTTGGTCAGTGATCAGGTCAGTGCATATGTCAGTGCAAAGATGAGTCAGGAAACTGTTCACTTCAAAATACACCCTGACTGGATTTTGGGTAAAACTGTTAAGTTTTTATTAAATAAATGACATGCATTCAAGATGAGCATTTAAAAATGTCCCTGGATGTGTCCAATTTTTGTTTAAGTTAAGTGAGTAATAACCTGTGATTAATCATAAATAATCCAGCTTTAAAAAGTGTGGTAAAGCTGATTAGAAGTAATCATTGGATAGCACTACTCAAAAGAAAATATATCAGCATATCTGTAACATTACACATTAAAAAAAGTATTTGCTGAGGTTAATTACCAATTCCTGCGTGAGTGTACGATTATTACTGAGTGATTGCCAACATTTTCTTTCCCAACTTGTTTTTAACTGTGTTGCAACACAAACAAACTGACTTTGATAGCGCATTAAACTGAATACTACCACCTCTTTTGCCAAATGACCCAATGCATCTCCCCCATGTTCATCCTGCGGCCCGCTGCAGCCCCCCCCCCCCTCTGTCCTCTAATGACTGAGAGCCTGCAGTAGCAGATGGCTGGTGCAGTTGGATGTGTTTTTCAAGTCTGCATGACTCATTGATCCTTTTCCGGCTGTGAATGGCACAGGTTAGGAACTCTGACCCTGCACTACAGCCTTGAAACATTAATGCTCTTACTGGACTGTGTATTGACATAGCGCTGTCCATGGTGCTGAAAAAGTGGTGGTATAATAATGGTGACAGGGTTATACGCAAATTGGACTGTATATTGACATAACGCTGTCCACGGTGCTGAAAAAGTGGTGGAATAATAATAGTGACACGGTTATACGCAAGAGTGGACGTGTAAAAAATCCAAGATGGCGGCGCGCACAGACGCAGCGGCTTACGGCTCTCCATTTCAGTGCTCTTTCTTCCTTCTTTTCTTCATGTTTTTTTTCCTTTTGTGCACCACCTGTACTGCAAACACCCGGTACACCCGCCAGTCACTCTTGGATATTGGTAACTCGCACCAGATATCTGTTTCGAGCGACTTTCACCACGAGCACAACATCCCAGATGACATAGCGAGAGCACAGGGCTCTCCGTGGTTTGTTGTCGGGTCTGGGAGACGGCGCAGACGGAGGAGGGAGAGGAAGCAGAAGCGTGGCCGCAGGTCCGGCGTCTTGCTCAGGCTTAGGAAACAACCCCACAAGCCACCTCTACCGAGCCTGTTCCTCTCTAATGCCAGATCCCTTGTACAGAAGATGGACGACCTGGAGTTACAACTTGCTGGAAACCGCTATGTTCGGGACTGTTGTGCTATGATTATCACCGAAACCTGGCTTCACCCGGAAATACCCGATGCTAGCATGCAGCTAGCCGGACGCACTCTGCTCCGCCGGGACAGAACTAAGGACTCCGGTAAGAGCAGAGGAGGGGGGCTCTGTATCTACGTGCATGAGAACTGGTGCAACAACGGGACAATCACTAAACGGCACTGTTGCCCGGACGTGGAGTACATGTCTGTTAGATGTCGGCCTTTTTTTCTCCCGAGAGAGCTGTCTGTTGTTATCATCACGGCTGTGTATATTCCACCGGACGCCAAAGTAAACACAGCGCTCTCTCTTCTGCTGAACACCGTCAACGAACAGCAGCGGGCCCACCCCGACGGTGTTCATATCATAGCAGGGGATTTTAATAAGGCCAATCTGAAGACTGTACTCCCTAAGTTCTACCAGCACGTGAAGTGTTCTACAAGGGGCAAGAACACCCTGGACCACGTGTATACCAACATAAAGCACGCGTACAGAGCTACACGCCTCCCCCAGCTTGGACAGTCAGACCATCTTTCCCTCCTGCTCTCTCCTACCTACACCCCCATCAGACGCCAGGCCAGGCCTATCACAAAGACTGTTATGACCTGGCCTGACGATGCACTCCCCAAACTTCAGGACTGCTTCCAACACACAGACTGGGACCTCTTCCAACAACAGGAGCTGGAGACAGCCACAGGAACGGTGCTGGACTACATAAAGTTCTGCATCGGGAATGTGACTGTGGAAAAAACCATCCGGGTTTACCCCAACAAGAAACCCTGGATGACCAGCCAGGTCCGCACACTCCTCAGGGCCCGCGACGCAGCCTTCAGGTCAGGGGACAGGGCACTGTACAGTGTTGCTAGAGCCGACCTGAAGAGAGGGATTAAAAAAGCAAAGGCGGACCACAGGAGGTGCATAGAGTCCCATCTGTCCAGCAAAAACTCACGGGAGGTGTGGCGGGGCATTCATGACATCACGAACTTCAGAGGCTGCAATATGACAACTGCGGATCAGAGTGCGACACTGGCAGAGGAGCTTAACTGTTTCTTTGCCCGTTTCGAAACCCCCCAGCGACACTCATCTGCTCCAGCCCTGCCCCCGCCCCCACCGGGCTCCGGCGCCACTCCACTCACTGTACAGGAGCACAGTGTCAGACGAGTGCTCCTGGCTGTGAACCCCAGGAAGGCTACCGGACCAGACGGAGTACCTGGAAAGGTGCTCAGGACGTGCGCCCACCAGCTTGCTCCCCCCCTCACCAGGATCTTCAACCTCTCCCTGGCTCAGGCAGTCATCCCATCCTGCCTGAAGTCATCTACAATAATCCCGGTGCCGAAGAAGTCTCCCATCACCAGCCTGAATGATTACCGACCAGTGGCCCTCACTCCGGTAATCATGAAGTGCTTCGAGCGACTTGTTCTCCAGCACATCAAGGACCATATCCCTCCAGACTTCGACCCCCACCAGTTCGCATACCGGGCGAACAGGTCCACAGAGGACGCCATCGCTGTTGCTCTCCACTCTGCTCTGAACCACCTGGAGCAGCAGCAGAGCTACGTCCGGATGCTCTCTGTGGACTATAGCTCTGCCTTCAATACAATAATCCCGGACAGACTCTGCAATAAACTGGACACTCTTGGCCTCCCCCCTCTCACAAACGCCTGGATAAGGGACTTCCTAGCGGACCGACCCCAGAATGTGAGACTTGGCCCGCACCTCTCATCCTCCTGCACGCTGAGCATCGGCTCCCCACAGGGCTGTGTGCTGAGCCCCCCCTCCTCTACTGCCTTTACACCCATGACTGCTTTCCGGCCCACAGTGACAACCTTACCGTCAAGTTCGCCGACGATACCAGAGTGGTCGGGCTCATCTCCAGGGGTGACGAGGCTGCCTACAGAGAGGAGGTCCTGAAGCTGACGGCCTGGTCTTCGGAGAACAACCTCGCTCTCAACACCAGCAAGACCAGAGAGATCATCGTCGACTTCAGAAGGAGCAGCACCGACCCTGCCCCCCTCTACATCAACGGCGAGCGTGTAGAGAGGGTCCACACCTTCAGGTACCTTGGAGTCCACATCTCTAATGACTTCTCCTGGACAGTCAACACCACATCAATCATCAAGAAGGCTCAGCAGCGGCTACACAACCTGAAGCCTGACCTGCTGCTGACCTTCTACCGCTCGTCCATCGAGAGCCTGCTGACCTACTGTATTACGGTATGGTACGGCAGCTGCACTGCAGCAGACAGGGAGAGGCTGCAAAGAGTGGTCAAGACGGCTCAGAAGATCATCGGCCGCCCTCTCCCCTCTCTGACGGACATCTACACCTCCCGCTGCCTCAACAGAGCCAGTGCCATCATCAAGGACAGCACCCACCCTGGCTCTGACCTGTTCCACCTGCTGCCCTCTGGGAAGCGCTACAGGTGCATTAAAACCAAAACAAACAGGCTAAAGAACAGCTTCTTCCCCAGGGCCATAACCATCCTGAACGGACTGCCCCATTGTCCCTCATAACTGCCTTCTCTTCGGTGCAATAACCCATTCCACCAACCACCCTGTTTTTTTTTGTTTTTTTTTCATGTATATATTCATTTCACACCATATTCATTGCACTTCTACATTTTTAATATTTTTATATATTTGCACATTGTTTTTCTAGCATGCACACATCGCACTGTATGGAATGGCCTCAATCTCGTTACCTTGCGTAATGACAATAAAGCTGATTCTGATTCTGATTCTGATTCTGATACTCGATGGCCACAACTTTGGGTGCACTTGCACTTGTCAAGTGTTTTTCAACCACTGTGCCGCGGCACACTAGTGTACCGTGAGATACAGTCTGGTGTGCCGTGGGAGATTATTTAATTTCACCTATTTGGGTTAAAAATATTTTTTGCAAACCAGTAATTATAGTCTGCAAATTCTGTGTTGTTATTGAGTGTCGGTGCTGAGCTCGGCAGAGTAACCGTGTAATACTCTTCCATATCAGTAGGTGGCAGCCGGTAGCTAACTGCTTTGTAGATGTCGGAAACAGCGAGAGGCAGTGTGCAGGTAAAAAGGTGTCTAATGCTTAGAAGGTGAGTGCCCTTAAGAAAAAGCATTGAAGCTTAGGGAAGGCTATGCAGAACGAAACTAAAACTGAACTGGCTACAAAGTAAACAAACACATAATGCTGGACGACAGTAAAAACTTACTGTGGAGCAAAGACGGCGTCCACAAAGTATATCCAAACACGACATGACAATCAACAATGTCCCCACAAAGAAGGATAAAAACAACTGAAATATTATTGATCGCTAAAACAAAGTGCATGCGGGAAATATTGCTCAAAGGAAGACATGAAACTGCTACAGGAAAATACCAAAAAAAGACAAATAGCCACCAAAATAGGAGCTCAAGACAAGAACTAAAACACTACACACAGGAAAACAGCAGAAAACTCAAAATAAGTGTGACAGATCATGACAGTACACCTACTTTGAGACAATAGCTATAGTCATGCATGGTTGGTTATGGTTTAAAGTCCATCCATCCATCCATTTTCTACCGCTTGTCATAGCCAACAATTGCGACAACGACGATTTACTGTCAACTGAGTTTAGTTTTTTAATGATTTCTGCTGGCGGTGTGTCTTCGGATTTTTTCAACGCAAAAAATGTGCCTTGGCTCAAAAAATTTTGAAAAACACTGCACTAGTCTAATGGGATCCAAAGTAAGAGTTTTTAGGGAGGTAATTCTAATATTGATTACATTATAGATGTTTTGTTTAATTTGCACCATGCATCCCTTGTATTGGATCTCATTAGCTTGTGCAGATGAAGTAGCTCTGTATTTATGCAGTAGGAACACAGCATCATGGAGTCACAACAACACAAACATGCACATTCTAAAACACTACAATAACCAACTAATGCCACAAGCAATGCACAAACTACACACAATCTGATGCTAAGACCAATTTAAAGGAGCCAACACTAAAAAAGGTGCAGAATGTGTCATCTGGGTACTATTCCAACTACTCTGATCTACACTGGGACATTACCTAGCCCATTTCATGATGGAAAGTTGAAAACTGCCGTCTAGGCTCATCCCGGTAAAGCTCATGAACAGATGGTTTGCTTTTGGGATGGGGAAGAAAAAAAAAATCAATGTGTTTTTAATCATCATTTGGTAGCGTCAGGCTCAAAATCATCCATATTCTGGCCAAATTTGGAGTGGAATGGGTACGGCAAAAGACAATTCCAGCTAGAAAATAAACATTCAACCCATGAAAAAAAACTAAAAATTTGACCAGGGTATGAACCATTTTGGGCTTGATTGCACAGCACAGCCCATTTGGATGAAATAATGCTGTCATGCCTTTTGAGCAAATTGGCAGAGTGGGAGAAAAGCTCACCTGTATTCACAGAAGGCGTCATCATTCATTGCTTGGGACTCCTCGTCAGGGTGGCGGTCTTCCTTCTCTTTTACTGCAAACAGGGGACATTTTGGCCATTAGATATAATGTTGTAGCATTTGGGCTGTCAGGAGGCACAATGTGAAAAACAGCTCAAAATGGCAGTGAAACATTTTGTTACATTTAATAAATAGCTGCATGTCAATGCTTTCACACAGAGGAAAGCATCACTTAACAGTCAAGCTAAAATAATCAGAAATTCACATGAAAGCATTGAGTGCATGCCAGGGTTAGAATACAAAAGATGGGAGTAAAAAGCTTTTTTGGGATAACAAAATATGGCACATTGTAAACATCCTATCAAGTCAGTACACAGAGAGCTTCTATTCTGCCTTTCTCTTTGTGTATTCACTCCTTGAAAAACACCAGTTGAACTTCAACAGGATGGAAAAAAAAGTTTCCATATAAAAGAGCAAGACGAGCGAAGACGGAGGAGAGGTCCAAAAGAGCTTGTGAAATGTTCAATACTTGTCAGAAACTACACAGGTTGAAGTGGGTTGCAAGGGAGACAGCTTGTGAGGAAAGAAAGTAGATTTGAGGAGGGTGAATTTGTCTTTGCTGCGAGGCGGCGCTGAGGCCCAGTGGGAGCGTGTGCAGAGGTTTGCAACAGAACCACCTGATTCCTTCTCATCTGTTTTGACAAAGGTTTTTAAGATATATTCACAAGTAAGATTCACTCAGGCATGCACACCGTCTCACGTGCAGTAGCAAGGTTTTTCTCATGAGCATTTAGCAGGACTTCATACTAACTAATGCACTGTAATAAGCAACTGACACATTTACGTCTCGCTAATTAATGCATTTTTTTTAAATTATGCTCTGACACAAAATGCTTTGGCTAAGGATGTTTGTTTTTTTCTGGATAAATATGCAGTTTGCTTAATGTGAAACTAAAAATCAGCATAGTGACATACAGTAATTGCTCCAAGTCTTCTATAGGTACTGAAGGCCTGATGTACTAAAGGTTTGCGTGTATTAAAACATGTGCAGACTTGTAAGCACACACAAAGGGAGGAGGAGAAGAGGAGGAAATGCAAATATTATTTAGCACCAAGTGTGATCTATCAAGGCTGAAACTGTTCTGCCGCCGCTCTTTTCCATCCATATTTAGTAGGTCTAGAAATGTTGTGCAGAAAGGAGAAAGGAGGCGATCACGCTACAGCTCTGTCATACCTATGCTTTTCAACATAAATGGAACATACAAATATTAGAATAATTATTAATAATAATAATAATAGGGATACGATTTATATAATGCTTTTCTAGACACAAGCCGCTTGATAGAGAAGTGGGAACCCATCATTCATTCACGCCTGGTGGTGGTAAGCTACATTTGTAGCCACAGCTGCCCTGCAGTGGACTGACTGAAATATTAGAATAATTATTAAGTAGTAATAATGGGGACGGCGTGGTTCAGTCGGTAGAGCGGCCGTGCCAGCAACTTGAGGGTTCCTGGTTCGATCCCCAGCTTGTCATGTCCGTTGTGTCCTTGAGCAAGACACTCTTTCTCCTGATGGGTTGTGTTTAGGGCCTTGCATCCATCAGTGTGTGAATGTGTGTGTGAATGGGTGAATGAGGAAATAGTGTCAAAGCATTTTGAGTACCTTAAAGGTAAAAAAAAGCATTATACAAGCATAGCCCATGTAATTGTAGATCTGCTGGATGACTTAAAGGGGCCCGGTTGTGCATAACCAACTTTTCTTACCTATTGGTATCTGTTTATGTGTGTTTGGGATCTGCATAATTCCCGAGAGTTTGAAATCATACAATGGAGGTATTGCGGAGATATTCAAAAAACAATCCTGCTTTCCTTCACACTTCAGTCAAATGAGCTGTTTAGAATTGACCTCATTTTTGACATTTTTCCCAGTTGTGACGCCAGCGGATATCTCCAAGCATCGTAGAACTTTACCCGAAGTGCTTTGTGTGAATCCGCCATTGTAATCCGACACTGTAATCAATAAGCTCCTCCATTTTCTATATCCTCTTGTTGTTGGGCAGACATTCGTACATGCACATGCATCCTCCGCTGTTTCCATTTGTAACACAAAGAAGCGTAAAGTAACTCCTATTTGTCAGTCGACTTGCTATAGAGGAGCTAAAAATGGCGACATGGCTGGCAGGAAAAAGACAAAGTCAAAGTGGAGCCACGTAAATAAGACTGCCCACAAAAGTAGTAGTAGTAGTAGTAGATCAGACGCAATAACACCCATTAATTGTACACACAATTTTATAGTTTGCTTTAGTGCAGAATATTTGGGTCTGTACTAGATCAGGCCATGAGTGTGTCGATTACAAACGCAAAAAAAACACTGTAGAATAATGATGTATAAGTTATCACATAACTCTTATGTTTAAAGGCCGTTGCTATGGTTATTATCAATTGTGCTGAAGTTGTACTTTTCTATCTGTGCAAAGGGACAACTTGCATTCTTGGATTGCAAATCGTCTCGTATCAGTGTTTGTGTCCAGACCCGGCCTGCTGACTGCCAAGCGCGAACATCGAGTACCGTGACGCAGACAAAGCAGAGACAGGGCGATATCACGAGTGTCAGCACATTTCCATTTCTGAATAATCATATATTGTGTCTAACTGGGGCTGCTGAAATTACCCCCTTCCTTCAGAAGCAGCCTCAGTGATGTAACCAGGGACCTCCCAAATAAATAGAGGAGCACGTGGGACAAGGGCTGGGCGATATATCGATATACTCAATATATCGCAGATTTTTCTCTGTGCGATATAGAAAATGACTATATCATGATATTCGAGTATACGTTCTCACGCAGTTGCTTTTAGCTGTGCATATAACACTGCATGCGTTTCCCACTCTTTCCTGTCTCTCCTTCTCACAGAGACTTAAAACAAGCGCACCTTCTTACATACGTCACGTGCGCAACGTCACACGCTCCCACGGAGCAGACAGGTAGCGACATGGTAACGTTAGCTCTGATGCTAACGGTGTGGTGCGAGTGGTAATACGAAAGAGAGAAGGTACAAATCTGGTAAGAAATGGAGGAACAATTAATTCCCAAGAAAAACAGCACGGAATCCATCGTCTGGCGGTGGTTTGGCTTCAAGCGGGAATATGTTGAACATTTATGCGGCAAAAGCGTTGCTACAAAAAGTAGCACCACTGCTAATGTAGCATCATTTGAAAAGTCACCAGCTAGAGAATGAAGAGTGCTTGAAACTGTGCATGTCTACATCTCTGTTCGGTGTCACACCTACAAAATTCCGAAGCAACTATTTCTAGATCAACACCGTATGAAAAAAAAAAGGAGATAACGTCCGCAGAAACCTACCACATAGCGAAGGACATATACTATTTGGTATGCAGCTCATTTTTATGTGACACTTATTGAAATATATTGTGTGACATCATGCACAAAAGTGCACTTTATTTGTTTTTAACTATTGTAGTGGCGTTCTGTACAAAAAGTGCACTTTAATTTAGTGTTGTTTTGATATGTCATCTTGGTGACATCATTCACAAAAGTGCACTAATAGCTTGTTTTAAAATGTCTCTGACAATCTCGCACTTTCTGTTTCGGAAATGACATGAATGTTTGTGCCACTGCTTAATAACTGTTTAATAAATACAGTTTTGGTCAATTTACTTAGTTGTGATTTCCCTCTCTGCATGAAAGTTTAAAGTTTGCAACTTTAAGGTTTTACTACTTACGTATAAAATACTACATGTCCCGGCAAGAAATCTGCGTTCAAAGAACTCCGGCTTATTAGTGATTCCCAGAGCCCAAAAAAAGTCTGCGGGCTATAGAACGTTTTCTATTCGGGCTCCAGTACTCTGAAATGCCCTCCCTGTAACAGTTAGAGATGCTACCTCAGTAGAAGCATTTAAGTCCCATCTTAAAACTAATTTGTATACTCTAGCCTTTAAATAGCCCCCCTTTTTTAGACCAGTTGATCTGCCGTTTCTTTTCTTTCTCCTCTGCTCCCCCCTATCCCTTGTAGAGGGGGAGACACACAGGTCCGGTGGCCATGGATGGGGTGCTGGCTGTCCAGAGTCGGGACCCGGGGTGGACCGCTCGCCTGTGTATCGGTTGGGAACATCTCTGCGCTGCTGACCTGTCTCCGCTCGGGATGGTTTCCTGCTGACCCCACTGTGGACTGGACTTTTACTGTTATGTTGGATCCACTATGGACTGTACTCTCACAATATTATGTCAGACCCACTCGACATCCATTGCATTCGGTCTCCCCTAGAGGGGGGGGGGGGTTACCCACATATGCGGTCCTCTCCAAGGTTTCTCATAGTCATTCACATCAACGTCCCACTGGGGTGAGTTTTTCCTTGCCCTTATGTGGGCTCTGTACCGAGGGTGTCGTTGTGGCTTGTGCGGCCCTTTGAGACACTTGTGATTTAGGGCTATATAAATAAACATTGATTGATTGATTGATTGATTGATAAAATGAGTATATATTAATGCAGTATGAAGAAGAATGTTTTAATGTAGACAAATAGAATCATCATACTGTTGTAATTATATGCATCAAGTGTTCATTCAAGGCTAATACAAAATATCGAGATATATATCGTGTATTGTGACATGGCCTAAAAATATCGAGATATTAATAAAAGGCTATATCGCCCAGCCCTATGTGGGACTGTACCTTAGAGCGTAGGTTGGAACTGTAACTAAGCGTACAGCCCAATACGTCTCTCCTCATGAGTAAAATTCAACTCTGTCTCTGCATGATTCCTTGCTTCTTGTCTGTTTAACCAGGGCCAGGTCAAAAAACGATGCCTAATATTCTTATTTCTCACAATCCAAATATGTCCAAATGGAATATTCTGTTCATCTATTCTCCATCTTTGCACCGCAATCCCCTCCTTTCTCACAGCAATGTGCGCGTCAGTTTGCATAGAAATTCCAGAAGTGCTTGATATTAGGGCTGGGCGATATGGACGAAAAAGTATATCTCAATATATTTTTACTTAAACTCGATGTTTGATTTATATCTCCATATATTTTCCGGTGAAAGTATACAAATAAAGATATTCCTTTTTGAGCGAGAATGACAACTGTACTATAAACAGTCAGTGGCACTTTTATTAACCTTTTAACTATTAACTTTTATTTATTTTTATTAGATGGGTATTAACAACACAGACAAAAAAAATGTTTAAATAGCAGAGAATTACATAACATAAATAAAATGTAGAAATATTATTTCTAAAATGAATAACATAGCTGTGCAAATAATACAACATGCATCAAACACAGCTAAAAAATACATTTGCAGGCAGGCACTTTTTAATTCCCAGTCGGCGATGTAATGGACTGTCACACACGTATGGTTCGTCCTACTAGAAGTGGTCAGCGCAAAGTAAGTGACTTGACTTAATTGTGCGGTTATGATCTTCCTCACTTCGGCGTACATTTTTGGCAGCATTGCTCGTGCAAAATATATTTGGCAACTCGAAAACAGTTTTGATTTGGGGTTACATGGTAAACAACTCAAATTAATGTTTTATCCAGACAAATACATTTGTACAAATGTGGCCAAGTAGACGCATTGTGGGTTTCCTGGACGTTGTCTACATCAGTGTTTTTCAACCACTGTGCCGCGGCACACAAGTGTGCCGTGATATATTGTCTGGTGTGCCGTGGGAAATTATGCATCTTTACCTAATTGGTCCAAAAAATATTTTTTTGCAAATCAATAATTATATGCTGACGACAATGTGTCGTTTCTTAGTGTCTGTGCTGTGTAAAACTCGGCAGGGTAACCATGTAATACTCCATTAGTCAGTAGGTGGCAGCAGGTAGCTAATTGCTTTTTTAAAAGTCGGAATGTGTCGGGTGAGACGAGGGGGATTTGTCGTGATCCCAATATGCAGACCACAGCGGGAGACAGGGTGCAGGTAAAAAGGTATGTAATGCTTAAACCAAAAATGAACAAAAGGGGTAGGGAAAGGAAAAGGCAATGGCTATGCAAAACGAAACAGAAACAAAATTCTGGACGACAGCAAACACTTACGCGTCCACAAAGTACATCCGTACATGACATGACAATCAACAATGTCCACACAAAGAAGGATAGCAACGACTTAAATAGCCTTGCTTGCTAACACCAAGCAGGTGCGTGGAATAGCGCTCAAAGGAAGACATGAAACTGCTACAAGAAAACACCAACAAAACAGGAAGGGTCACCAAAAAAACAGTGCAAGACAATAACTAAAGCGCTACACACAGGAAAACACAAACGAATAAGGCACGACGACCTGGTGGAGTTTAATTTTTTAACGTTTTCTGCTGGATTCTCCAGATTTTTTTATTAAAAAAATGTGCCTTGCCTTAAAAAGGTTGAAAAACACGCTATAAGAAAAATCCGGCTGCACCGAATGATAATATAAATACATTTAATAAAGTCAAATACAAATAAGGCAACAAGAGAAGTATCCCACACTTCTCATTTGTAAAGTGAATTTGTACAGCCGATATAGGCATCTTCATCAAAAATAGGATTTTCCTGAGAAGCTGGACAGGACAAAAAAAATAAAAAAAATAAAAAAATAAATCTAAGGAAAATAATCCCTCTGCAATCTTCCACTATTTTGTTTTAATATATTAACCACTCGCTTGAAGTTCCCTCTTCTCTTCTATGACTCCCTCGTCGTCATTTGGGAAGTCTGTTGTGATTTCCCTTCCTGGTTCGATGACCCGCCCTTTCTTGCTTCTAATTGGCCTGTCCCTAATGTTTTGCCTTAATTTTAACCAATTGTGACTCAGCATAGTAAACAATCAGCCAATCATGGTTATTCTTATACCTGCAAGCACGTCGTGGAAGGAAGAAGGGGAGGGGTTCCGTAGCCCATGGAGGAGGAGCGGGGGAGAATCAAGGAACACAACAAATAAGCGGCTTTTGGATGGATGGCCATTTTAACGTGAAATAAATGATATCGATATTACGATATTTTCTTATTTCATATCCTGTTTAAAAATATATCAATATATTTTACAAACTCAATATATCGCCCAGCCCTACTAAATATAGACACAAAACAGCGGCCGTGAAACAGTTTCAGTCTTGATAAATCACATTGCGAGTGCTACAGGACTGTCTAAGAAAAAAAAAAGTCCTTTATTTTCTGTAATGCAACTAAAAACATGAAAATGTCACACATTCTGGATTCAATACACATCAACTGAAATATTGCAAGCCTTTTATTATTTTAATATTGCTGATTATGGCATACAGCTTAAGAAAACTCAAAAATCCTATATAAAAAAAATTAGAATATTTCCTCAGACCAAGTAAAAAAAAAAGATTTATAACAGCAAAACAAAATCAATCATTTGAAAATGTCAATTAATGCACTCAGTACTTGGTTGGGAATCCTTTTGCCCGGATTACTGCACCAATGCGGCGTGGCATGGAGGCAATCAGCCTGTGGCATTGCTGAGGTGTTATGGATGCTTCAACAGCGGCCTTTAGCTCATTTGCATTATTGGGTCTGGTGTCTTTCAGCTTCTTCTTCACAATACCGCACAAATTCTCTATGGGGTTCAGGTCAGGGGAGTTGGCAGGCCAATCGAGGATAGTAATACCATGGTCAGTACACCAGTTACTGGTGGTTTTGGCACTGTGGGCAGGGCCCAGATCATGCTGGAAAGTGAAATCATCATCTCCATAGAGCTTTTCAACAGATGGAAGCATGTAGTGCTCAAAAATCTCTTGGTTCACAGCTGCATTGACTCTGGACTTGATGAAACACAGTGGACCAAAACCAGCAACTGACATGGCTCCCCAAACCATTGCTGACTGTGGGAATTTCATGCTGGATTTCAAGCACCTTGGATTTTGCTCCTCTCCAGCCTTCCTCCAGACTCTACCGCCTTGACCTCCAAATAAAATACAAAACTTGTGTTCGTCTGAAAACAGGACTCTGGACCACTCTGCAACTGTCCAGTGCTTCTTTTCCATAACCCAAGTCAGACGCTTCTTCCGTTGTCTTGAGTTCAGGAGTGGCTTGACCATGGGAATACGGCTATTGTAGCTGTATCTGTTGAAAAGCTCTATGGAGATGATGATTTCATTTTCCAGCATGATCTGGCACCTGCCCACAGTGCCAAAACCACCAGTAACTGGTGTACTGACCATGGCATTACTGTTCTCAATTGGCCTGCAAACTCGCCTGACCTGAAACCCCATAGAGAATTTGTGGGGTATTTTGAAGAAGAAGCTCAAAGACACCAGACCCAATAATGCAAATGAGCTAAAGGCCGCTATTGAAGCATCCATAACACCTCAGCAATGCCACAGGCTGATTAACTCCATGTCACGTCGCATTGATGCAGTAATCCGGGCAAAATAATTCCCAACCAAGTACTGAGTGCATTAATTGACATTTTCAAATGTTTGATTTTGTTTTGCTGTTATAAATCTTTTTTTTTTACTTGGTCTGAGGATATACTCTAATTTTTTGAGATAGGATTTTTGAGTTTTTTTAAGCTGTATGTCATAATCAGCAATATTAAAATAATAAAAGGCTTGCAATATTTCAGTTGATGTGTAATGAATTTTCATGTTTTTAGTTGCATTACAGAAAATAAAGGACTCTATGACAATATTCTAATTTTCTGAGACAGTCCTGTAAATGATTATATTTGCATCTTATCCTCCCTGTATTGTGTGTTCTGTTAATCAGTATATTTTATGCCCCTAAATGAAGACAGACACGCTACATGGATTGCGATCCTTATTTTGTTCACACAATCCTCAGCTTTGTATGTTTTAATCATTTCAACACATACAGGTCAGACCCTTTGAGTGGAGGAAGTCTATTTTTGTACAAAACCCACACAATTGTCATGAGAAAGCCTTGAGCCTCAAGATGGTTTAGTAATTGGTGTCAAGCCTCTTGCAGGGTTGTATGTACAAGCAGCAAACATGCATGCATGATGCCAAGAATTTGGGGTTTTGGGGTTGAGGCCCGCTCTTTTCAGAAAGTCAACAAAAATGAGTCAATCAAAAAGTTGGACGATATTGAGGTATACATATTTTGATTGACTTCCAAAAGAACAAAGGAGAGCCAAAACCGAACCCCAGAGAAAAGACTAACTGACCTTTGTCCATGGCGAGCATTTCTTGTTGCCCGGGCGGTGGCGTACCTGCATATTTGCCACCTTTGTTTCTCCGCATAAAGCAGACGGTGAGGACGACGAGCGTGAGGAGCGCCACCGCACACATGGTCCCGATGAACCAGCCCCTGGTAGAGCTGCTTCTCTGGTTACCTGCCACACCTGCAGACAACCACAGCAAACATTTCAGCTCAAACACCATGGAAGTTTTGAATTGGAAACATAACACAAAAAGCATTGGGTGACAAGACAAGACAAACACACATACATCACATGTGCTATCTAAGTATTGTTATGCTACAGTAGAACAGGAACTACACACAACACAAAGTTTGTCCCCTCTCACCTGTGACTTGCGTCTGGATAACGTCTTCGAAAATACTAGCATTATCGAGCAACGCCTTGGCCATGAGGCGCACCGTGTACACCGTCCCAGGTTTGAGGCCGCCAATTACATGGAAGCTTTGAGACGTGTTTACCGCCTCGGAAATGCGCCAGTTACCGTCACCTACACACAAGCGAAGCAAGTGCACAACTTAAAACAGTTGTCCCGACAATATATACTGTACTGACCTAAATATAAGACTGTATTTGTACCAGAGGGAAAAAAGAATGAAAAATGAATTGCGTGTGTCTAATAGATGGTGCCGACAACTCGCCCCCAAGTAAGTCAGAGCTTTTCTTCCTGTCACACCAGTGAGATGAGATATTGGTGATCAATGAAGAATCAAACTGCCCGCAGGTAAGACATATGATATTTATCAGGGGTTCCCAAAATTTTTGACTCAGGGGCCGCATTGGGTTAAAAAAATGTGGCCGGGGCCGGGCTGTAAAAAAAAAAATATATATATATATATATATATATATATATATATATATAAATATATATATACCTGTATATACACATACATATATATAGAGTCAAGATTTCTGTGGTTTATCCATTATACAGCGCTCAATACCGGGGTAGAGCGGAATAAACGTTCGGTCAGGAAAAACACAGAGGCTATTTCATCCCTACAAGCCTGTTTCGCAAGTTTCCCCTAATTCTTGGAATTTTTGGGATTTTATCAAATCCCCTGATGAGCAGGGAAACCTGCGAAACAGGCTTGTAGGGATGATATAGCCTCTGTGTTTTTCCTGACCTAACGTTTAAAAAAAAATTATATATATATATATATATATATATATATATATATATATATATATATATGTATATATATATATATATATATATATATATATGTATATATATATATATATATATATATATATATATATATATATATATATATATATATATATATATATATTCCGAGTGTGATGAAGTCACGTTATCGATGGGAAAATGCATTTTTGGACAATATGATTTGCCTGAGCGGCTAGGAGACATCGAGAGTAACAAGCAGTAAAAAATGGATTAGAAAGGACAGATTTTAAAAAATTATAATAACATTTAATTTTTTCGATGTTTTTTTAAACTTGAGACTTCCGTATGTTGGGGAGCCCTGATATAGATATGTTTAATTGCAATCATTGATAGGATGTAACAATATCAGAATAATAATAATACTAATAATATTGGATTAGATTTATATAACACTCCTCTAGACACTCAAAGCGCTTCACAGAGAACTGAGAAGCCATCATTCATACCTAGGTGGTGGTAAGCTACATTTGTAGCCACAGCTGCCCTGGTGTAGACTGACAAAAGCCTGGCTGCCAATTTGTGCCTAAAGCATCTCCGACCACCACCAAACATTCATACACTGGTAGCAAGGCGGGTGAATTGTCTTGCCCAAGGACACAACGGCCCTGACTAGGATGGTGGAAGCTGGAATGGAACCCTCAAGTTCCTGGACCGCCACTCTACCATCTGAGCCACGCTGCCCCAATAGGACAATTTCATATCACGGTTATTGTTACCAAACCAGCGGTTATCATTTTTATTACAGTATTCTTGAATGTACTTATACACACACTGAACTCTTTTGACCAAGTCTTATTTCAAAGAAGTGTTAATATAAATATAAACACAATACACTTTGTTGGTAGAAGAAACATTTAAAATTGTTTTGGCTTCTGAGAGCCGTATTATGTTTGAGCGTTTTTGATTTATTTTCCTTTGTAAAGGTTTTAGAGTTAGTTAACTTAAATTCCCTTGTATTTATGTTAGCATTTAAGTTAGTAAGCCAGCCTTGAGCAGAAAAGGTCTGTAAGTCTATCGAAGTGCGTTTTACAACAATTTGAATACAAAATGGTAACACTAACCCTCGGGGTTAATTACCATTTTATAATTAATATCGTCAATTGTTACATCCTTATTCACTGATCCTGAGAAGATTAAAAAATTGGCCTTGAAAAGGACCAGCCATTTTATATTCAGGGTCTTCTTATGTCTGGGTCAGTACAGTATAAAATATGGTACTGCCGCTACAGTAGAACCTCTAAACTTGAACACCCCCTGCACAATTTATCAACATCTTTACAGCAGTGATTCTCAAACTTTGGTATGTGTCCCACTAGGTTGCATCTAGTGGTATGCCAACAATCACTTGATTTAAGTACTGTGTTACTATATAAGTACTGTATGTTACTATATTCAAACTACGTGGTACTGTTCAAACTGTGTGTAATGTTACAGTGGCCAAAAATGTTAAACATATACTTGTTAAACACAACCTCTGCCTTGTTTTTTAATGAACACTTGGGCCTACTGTGCTACTGTATTTCAATGGTGGCCATTATGGTGGTAACTGGAGAGCCAAGTTTTTTCTGAGGTGGTACTTGGTGAAAAAACATTTTAGAAGCAAGGCTTTAAAGAAATTATGTCTTTGAGCTGTGGAGTTCCAACCAACTTTTTCTCATTGCACTACACCGCTTGAGTCTTGAAGGACTCATTTTGGGTGTTTTTGCAACACTTATTCCAACAGAAAGACCGGCCTCAATAAGGGAAAAGAAGAACAAAGGTAATAATTATGTTATTAGAGGGTCCACTGTATATTATCATTGAACTCAACTTTATATTTTGGGTAACACTTTAGTATGGGGAACATAGTCACCATTAATTAGTTGCTTATTAAAGTAACAAAGACTTAATTTAGAGTTATTTGGACACTAGGGGAACATATAAGGGTTAGGGTTGGGGCAGTGGTTCTTAACCTGGGTTCGATCGAACCCTAGGGGTTCGGTGTGTCGGGCTCAGGGGTTCGGCGCCATACCAACCAAAGCCCACACCCAAACCCTCCACGTGCAAGACCGAATCCACCCAAAAAAAGTCACTTAACAAGAAGCCAAAAAGTGCAAAAACAACAATGCTCGCGCCGGAGCCGTGAAAGACTGCAGGGACACAACATTAGGTACACCTGCAGACTGCAGCACGGATTTCATATTTCATTCATTCACAACTCCTCCAACATGAACACCACTGTTCCCGCACTTATAAGTAAAGGTAAGACCATAATAAGGTTTTTTTTTATTAAATGTGCTTTTTTGTGTGCTACAGTTTGTATGTGTAAAGTTAAAGTTAAGTTAAAGTACCAATGATTGTCACACACACACACACACTAGGTGTAACACAATTTGTCCTCTGCATTTGACCCATCCCCTTGATCACCCCCTGGGAGGTGAGGGGAGCAGTGGGCAGCAGCGGCGCCGCGCCCGGGAATAATTTTTGGTGATTTAATAACCCCCAATTCCAACCCTTGATGCCGAGTGCCAAGCAGGGAAGAATGCTGGTATGAGCTTTTAAACACAACCCGTTAACTACTGCCAATCAAATGGTGAATAAGATACTCTTTAGGGTTCATATGTTTGTAAATCTGACTGTGATGAAGTCAGTGCCTCACCAGCCATGAACCTCACCGCACGTCACTGGCCTAACCCTCTAACCCTGGCCCTAACCCTCCAACCCTAACCCTAACCAAATAACTCTAAATTAAGTCTTTTTTACTTAGAATATGTTCCCCTAGTGTCCAAAAAACTCTAAATTAAGTCTTTGTTACTTAGAATATGTTCCCCATATTAAAGTGGCACCAAAAACATATAACTTCGTCTTGAATTTGAATGTATTTTATTTTTTTTTTCACTAAAGAAGGGTTCGGTGAATGCGCATATGAAACTGGTGGTGTTCAGTACCTCCAACAAGGTTAAGAACCACTGGGTTAAGGTTACTAATAAGCAATAAATATTGAGGTAACACTCTTAGTTAATGGCTTACTGGTTGTATAATAAGGCCATGCAGAATAAGGCATTGATAAGTACTTAATAATGATTAATTAAGAGCCAATATGTTACTAATGTGCATGTTAATAAGCAACTAATTAATGGTGGATATGTTCCCCATACTAAAGTGTTACCATATTTAGATATAACTGTCCATGTTGCAACTTAAGGCGATGTACCCCTAAAACTAATTTCAGACTGGAACCGGAGAAAGAAGCTTACGGTTATTCATATAGGCCACGTAAAGCTGCGAGTCCTGCTGCTCCTCCCTGGCAGTCCAGCTGATTTTGGCATAGGTGTCACTCACATAAGAGCTTATGTTCAACAGGCCTGGAGCTGATAAAGGAAATGCAGAAACGAGGAGGAGACAGAGAGAGAGAAAACACACCGACAGGCACAGAAAAGAAGGCAGGAAAAGAAGATTAGCAGTGGCAAATAGGATCCCCCCCCCCACAGTTTGAGAACAGTACATCTTGCAAAAAGAAAAAAAACAAAAACGGAGATGACAGTTAAAAAAGGCAACCCCGATCCCCCAGAATTAATTGAGCGGTGCTGGATTTGGGACTCATAAAGGGGCGATATAACACTGGTGGGCGGGAGTGACATCTAGTCCTCTCTACAGCACAGTCGGTGCCTCACACAAGCATGCGCGAACACCGGAACAGATTGAAGCAACTCAATGCCTGCAGGCTTATTGTTAGTTGAAAGTTCAGATACATGAAGACAGGTTGTGTGAACATTTGCAAGTGGGAGCCGTGTACCCAAAGACGGAGGACGAGCAGTAGTGCCTGGGATAGAGCGGGGGAAGGAGACAGAGCAGATGTGGCCTGAAATGAGAGAAGAAACCTCAGATGTTTAAATTCCTGCATCTGTGCTAGTCAGACCTACATGAAAACACAAAACACACAAACTAATACAATAAAAAAAAAAACATTTAAGTAGAACCTCTAAGGAAGGCCTAACATTGGGACGTACAGCCGTGGACAAAAGTTGTAAAGAACATAATGTCATGGCTGTCTTGAGTTTCCAATCATTTCTACAACTCTTATTTTTTTGTGATAGAGTGATTGGAGCACATACTTGTTGGTCACAAAAAAAATATTCATGAAGTTTGGTTCTTTTATGAATTTATTATGGGTCTACTGAAAATGTGACCACATCTGATGGGTCAAAATAAATACATACAGCAATGTTAATATTTGGTTACATGTCCCTTGGCAGGTTTCACTGCAATAAGGCACTTTTGGTTGCCATCCACAAGCTTTTGGCAAGCTCCTGGTTGAATTTTGACCACTCTTCTTGACAAAATGTGTGCAGTTCAGCTAAAGTTGTTGGTTTTCTGACATGTACTTGTTTCTTCAGCATTCTTCAGTCATGACTTTGCGATGGCCATTCTAAAACCTTAATTGTAGCCTGATTTAGCCATTCTTTTACCACTTTTGACGTTTGTTTGGGGTCATTGTCCTGTTGGAACACCCAACCCCCGGGCTGATGATTTTAGGTTGTCCTAAAGAATTTGGAGGTAATCCTCCTTTTTCATTGTCCCATTTACTCTCTGTAAAGCACCAGTTCCATTGGCAGCAAAACAGGCCCAGAGCAAAATACTACCACCACCATGCTTGACGGTGGGTTGGTGTTCCTGGGATTAAAGGCCTCACCTTTTCTCCTCCAAACATATTGCTGGGTATTGTGGCCAAACAGCTCAATTTTTGTTTCATCTGACACCACATAGACAAAGGTAAGACCTTATGAAGGAAAGTTAGTTGGTCAGATGAAACAAAAATTGAGCTGCTTGGCCACAATACCCAGCAATATGTTTGGAGGAGAAAAGGTGAGGCCTTTAATCCCAGGAACACCTTACCTACCGTCAAGAATGGTGGTGGTAGTATTATGCTCTGGGCCTGTTTTGCTGCCAATGGAACTCGTGCTTTATAGAGAGTAAATGGGACAATGAAAAAAGAGGATTACATCCAAATTCTTCAGGACAACCTAAAATCATCAGCCCAGAGGTTGGGTCTTGGGCACAGTTGGGTGTTCCAACAGGACACTGACCCCAACACACGTCAAAAGTGGTTAAGGAATGGCTAAATCAGGCTAGAATTAAGGTTTTAGAATGGCCTTCCCAAAGTCCTGACTTAAACGTGTGGACAATGCTGAAGAAACAAGCACATGTCAGAAAACCAACAAATTTAGCTGAACTGCACCAATTTTGTCAAGAGGAGTGGTCAAAAATTCAACCAGAAGCTTGTGGATGGCTACCAAAAGCGCCTTATTGCAGTGAAACTTGCCAAGGGACATGTAACCAAATATTAACATCGCTGTATGTATACTTTTGACACAGCAGATTTGGTCACATTTTCAGTAGACCCATAATAAATTCATAAAAGAACCAAACTTCATGAATGTTTTTGTGACCAACAAGTATGTGCTCCAATCACTCTATCACAAAAAAGTAAGAGTTGTAGAAATTATTGGAAACTCAAGACAGCCATGACATTATGTTCTTTACAAGTGTATGTAAACTTTTGACCACGACTGTATTTGCGGTCCTATAAAACAAAAGAATGCTTCTGTCACATATACAAGACCTTTGACTAATGTTTTGTACAAGATCTTGAAAAGTAGGAGAGCACGCCTGTCATGTGAAGCAGGGGTGAACAACTTGTTTTTATTGAGGGCCACGTCGCAGTTGTGGCTTCCCTCAAAGGGCCGCTTGTAACAGTAATTATGTATGAATATAAATGCACATTAGCCTCGTTACACAATTTGCATGCGCAATTGTGTTTAAATATTATATGTTTTACCGAGAGATTGACGGATAACTTGCTTTGAAATCCTAAGCCAACTTGACAAGCAGATAATTATGTATTTATTATTGATAACCAGAAACAAAATGCTTGAAATATCTTGTTGCATGCACAGATAATATTAAAGTTTAGAAGATACACTGTTTAAATAGATTCACATCCAAATCGCGATTTTTATTTTTTCTTAAATCAGTTCAGAATTTTAAAGGGTTCACTTAAAAAAATATATGTTTGCCAAATAAATATGTTTTTATTTTTATTTCAATTGTCTTGTAAATTTGTATCCTACGTATTGTATAAGTGGGATTGGGTTCGAGTTAGGGTTGCTCTATTTGCTTGAATTAGATTGATTAACATTCTGTGATTTTTGTAAATACTATTTTAAAAATAGATTTATAAAAAATACATTCTTCTATAAGTCATATGTCAACAGCCAAGAGGAGCTTTTGTGACCTGTAACCTGTTTTGAAAAGGTTTCCTTATGATTACGAGAATTGTGTTGAATCGAGAATCAATTCTGAATTTAACTGTCATCCCGAGAACCAGAATTGAATCACGAGGTGCCCATAGATTCCCACCTCACATGTGCAGTATTTTTTTTTCTGTCAAAATAAAAACACAAAAACTTTTAGCCATAAAGTATTTTTTGACGCACATTATATCCTGCCTTTGGCTGGCTACAACAGCACTGTGTGACTTGGGTTTAACACCTGTGATGTAAAGGATATTTGACCAGCATTTCTGCAGCAGGTCCTTAAAACAACTAAACTTCCCTGTTATATAGAACAGACTGTATTTTCCGGACTACTTTTTTCCCAAGCTTTGAACCCTGCGGCTTATACAAAGATGCGGCTAATCTATGCATGTGTCTTTGCTGCAGGCTAAATCATGGAATGGACTAAGCAAAGAAAATCAAACAACATTGTAAAATGATCCTCTTTAAGAAACTGTTCAAACTCAAAGTGTTTACAAAGTACAAGAAAAAAAAATCATGATAAACATCTTGAACCTTATTAAAAAAGGAGAGCATCTTATTCATATCATAAAGGATGAATAAATACATCAATTATTTTTCTGTTTTGTTTTATCAACCGTTTTACTGCTGTGTTACAGGTACTGTTTGGAAACAATTCAGGTATGTAAAAAAACAGTTACAAAATCTTTCGTTGCAGATATTTCATTTCACAACGTATCGGTATATATCTGCGGCCAATAAATGAAGAAATATTTTTTCTTCTAAAATTTAGGGTAGGGTTTATAGTCCGGAATTACGGTATTTTACTTTTTTTTTTGGCATAGTGCTTCAGTTTTAATTAAAGACTTGTGGTGTAGTCGTTACAGAATCACGACCAAACTAGAGCCTCTAACTAAAACAGTGGTTCTTAACCTTGTTCGAGGTACCGAACCCCACCAGTTTCATATGTGCATTCACCGAACCCTTTTTAGCGAAAAATATATATATATTTTTTTTCAAATTCAAGACGAAGTTATATGTTTTTGGTAACACTTTAGTATGGGGACCATATTCTAAGTAACAAAGACTTAATTTAGAGTTATTTGGTTAGGGTTGGGGTTAGGGTTAGAGGGTTAGGGCCAGGGTTAGAGGGTTAGGCGTATAATAAGGCCATACCGAATAAGGCATTAATAAGTACTTAATAATGACTAGTTAAGAGCCAATATGTTACTAATTTGCATGTTAATAAGAAACTAATTAATGGTGAATCTGTTCCCCATACTAAAGTGTTACCATGTTTTATTACTGGTGCACAAAATGAACCGTGCATGAACATCACCTTGTTCAAACAACAAATCCAACACAGTGCATAGACTCACAACAAATTACACACCTGCAAATCAGTCTGACTTTTGCTGTTGCCGTATCCGTAATACGCCGATAGGGAGAAGTTTTTATTTACATGACGAGTCGGGTGTGTCTTGACCTCCGCCGAACCCCTGAGCCCGACACACCGAACCCCTAGGGTTCGATCAAACCCAGGTTAAGAACCACTGAACTAAAAGTTACAGCCCCGTATTGTTCACGTTTCAGCACGATGATTAGTGGTTAACTTCTTCTTACACTATAGAAAACACTAGTTTCTGGAAACATGTCTATGGATATTCTCATTCATCCAAGTCATTGTAATCTCAGGGCATCCATTCGATCGCAACTAGTTTAAGTCTAAGTCTATGAGCATGAACTGATGAAGCCTACTCGGATGAGAGGCAAAACGTCTTTTAACACAAACCGAACAGTCCAGTTGCGATCAATTGATTGCCTTGAGAATAGTTTCTGGAAAAGATTGCATTTCACTTTAGAGGTTACACTGTATAATAAACTATGCAAATAAATACAACATTGCTGGTACTACTGGGAAACTGATGGCTGAAGCAGACTGTTCAATAAAAAGCAGCCCTAAATGTCAGCGCTAGAATACATGTCAACAACTGTGACATCAGTTAGTCTACTCTAAGGCATCCCATACTGAAGTCTAGAGCACATCTCTCACTACTTCAACATCAGTGGACTGCTAGCTGGAGGCGGTCATACATACCGCTCTCAACAGAGACCTCAGCTGCAGTCAGCAACAATGTGAGATAAAAAAAGGAAAGCAAAACCACAGATTATTACTGACGTTTTCAATAGAATGCCAGTTTTAGGGTTTGGACACACATACACACACACACACACACACACACGGACTACAGACACATGCATAATTCTGAAGTTTACTACAGTTTTGCATTCCGCTGTACACAGATGGACGACTGAATGGGTACAATGCTAGTGGGATGTTTGCATGATGAAATTGCACAATCAGCTTGAAAGCGACAATAGGGCATAGCTTTTAATGCTCCATAGCATTCCCCTGGAGCTCCCCCTCGCTCCCACTTGAATTACTTTCACTTTTGAAATGCAAATTGATAGCGGTAAACATTAGTTTTCAAGGTGCCAGCCGTGGCTTCATTGTCATTATTGTCGCCACACGACGACATTTGGAATGCTCTGCTGTACTTTATACTTAATTGCATCAGGCACGACGAATGAAAATGTTGAAACAATATGAAACTTATACTGCATTGACGTCTGAACACACCACATTGTTGACGGATGAACTTATCATTGCAGCACCAGCCAACAATACTACCGGTAGTTGCTGTAGGTCACGTTCCTGCAGTAGGGATGATGATATCTGCTTTGCTACACCATGTTCTGGTGTATGTGTGTACATTTCTGAAGGGACAATTAAGGAGCACATGCAAAATCCAAAATTATTTTATATAATGTATTTACATCGCTCAAACAGGTAAGGAATAATTTTGCGTAAGATGTAGAGCTGAAAAGATTCCTCGAGTAACTCGAGTAATTATTGCCTCGCGTAGTAGTCAAAGCTCACCAGGCACTACCTAATCCACTTTTGATGTTTGATATAATGAACACTGTTCTTATTGTTTTATTATTTATTTATTTATTAGCCTTTATTTAACCAGGTAAAATCCCATTGAGATCAAAGATCTCTTTTCCAAGGGAGACCTGGCCAAGAGGGCAGCAGCAAGGTTACATTAAAAACAGGAAACAAATACATAAAACATCACATTTACAACATTAAAACTTGCTCACATGACACATGTGCATACAGACAAGGTAGACTGCAGTCCTTTCACAGAAGTTTTATTTTTAATACTAAGAATATAGTTGTATGTTAACATTCTCCGAGAATTTTAATTTATAACTAATGTTATATATATATATATATATATATATATATATATATATATATATATATATATATATATATATATATATATATATATATTTAAATTTAAAATAATAATTAAAATAATAATAATTTAAAATAAATAAAGAATAGTGAACAACAGGCTGAATAAGTGTACGTTATATGAGGCATAAATAACCAACTGAGAACGTGCCTGGTATGTTAACGTAACATATTATGGTAAGAGTCATTCAAATAACTATAACATATAGAACATGTTATACCTTTACCAAACAATCTGTCACTCCTAATCGCTAAATCTGATGAAATCTTATACGTCTAGTCTCTTACATGAATGAGCTAAATAATATTATTTGATATTTTACGGTAATGTGTTAATAATTTCACACATAAGTCGCTCCTGAGTATAAGTCACACCCCCGGCCAAACTATGAAAAAAACTGCGACTTATAGTCCGAAAAATATATATATATATATATATATATATATATGTGTGTTTTCATCTCAAACATGTTATGATGGCAAAATGAACATTGATTACTATTTTGCATGCAAATAATGCAATGAACTGCATAGCATTGTTAAAATTTTAAATAATTGTCGTCATTATTAAGTGGTTTGTCTTTTTATATTGTTTATGTATTGTTGGCAGGTTGAAAACAGCTCAGCAGGATTTGCGTGGAGAAACCACCAATCAAACGACACCGTATAATAATCATCAAAAACGCACGAGAGACAATAATTTCGTTCATGCAGTCACACCACACAGCACATAGGGCTGTGAGCGCACCTGTTTTTATTAGCACACACAAATTGGCACATTCAACCATGGACGCATTTCAGCTGTGCGTGTCAGCCTTCAATAATGAAAACAGGCGTTTGGGAAATAAAAGACAATTAGGCCAAACGCAATAATTGAGGGGACATCTTGACATGTATAATTAAACCTTAATTAAGTAAAAAAAATTGATCCGGCCCAGCTGCACCAAATAATAATATAAATCCATTTAATAAAGTCAAAATACAAATAAGGCAACAAGAGAAGTATCCTACACTTCTCTTTTGTAAAATAAATTTTGTTCAGCCGATATGGGCATCTACATCAACTATATGATTTGTCTGAGAAGCTGGACAGGACCAAAAATGAAAAATACATAAATAGAAACTAAGCAAAAATATGATATCGATCGGGATATTCGATAGAATACTTGATTACTAAAATATTCGATAGCTGCAGCTCGAGTAAGATGTTTTCTTGTGTGCTTACAGGCAGAGGGTACATCTAAAGGGGTACCTGACTGTGAAAAAGTTTGGGGAACCACTGATATAGACTAAAGTATCTGCTATGGAAACAGTATACACTGTACATAGGTCAGTCTTAGTATTAAAAGCCAGTGAATCATCCAAATGTTACTTCTTTAAAATGTGCAACATGACAACCAATTATACACTTTAGTGGATTTACTGTTGCACAATTAAATGTTACGTAATTATGACAGTAGAACTGTAATAAGGTTTTAGAGCTTTATGTGCTCCTGTTTGTGTGGTGTTTCAATTTGAATTGCTGTGTTTTTATGATGATATGCCCCCGCCCGGGCAGCACGGTGGGAGAAGGGTTAGTGCGTCTGCCTCACAATATGAAGGTCCTGAATAGTCCTGGGTTCAATTCCGGGCTCGGGATCTTTCTGTGTGGAGTTTGCATGTTCTCCCCGTGACTGCGTTGGTTCCCAGGGTACTTCGGCTGCCTCCCACTTCCAAAGACATGCACCTGGGGATAGGTTGTTTGGCAACACTAACATTGGCCCTAGTGTGTGAATGTGAGTGTGAAAGTTGTCTGTCTGTCTGTGTTGGCCCTGCGATGAGGTGGCGACTTGTCCAGGGTGTACACTACCTTCCGCCCGATTGTAGCTGAGATAGGCTCCAGCGCCCCCCGCGACCCCGAAGGGATTAAGCGGTAGAAAATGGATGGATGGATGGATGGATGCTCCCGCCCCCCGCAGCTTGCCATTACAAAAATTGAAAATATCACTGCTGTTCGTTTGTGCAACGTTTGTGCTGGTTTGCGCCACAAAATGTATGCTGTTAAGTAGAAATTTACCGATATGTTTTTTTCAAGGCCGATGCCGACCGCGATTATTAGTCAAGGAAGCCGATCAACGATATTTAGAACTAATATTAATTGGCAGGAAAATTCATATTAGTTAACATATACGCATGTGCCTCTTGAGACCTCACTGAAGACTTTGTAAGGCTTTTAGTTCTGTATTTAGATTTTTAAAATTATTTTTGAGGATACATCCAACGTTGAACTATTAGCAACCTTATGTTTAATGCAGCGCTAATGTTGTGGTTGATTTAGCGGCAAACAACATTAGGGGATTTTACGAATATCGTACGTGTGTCTAATTATCAACATTTGCATTTCCTGGGAAAATTGGTAAAATAGGGGATTTTTTCTACATCACAATAACTCACCATCTACTAAATTTTATACAATTTTATAGCAGTTTATGGATTTAATACATTGTAAGGTTTCCTCGTGAAGAACTTTAAAATATAGCGAGCATTTCTACAAAATCAATTCTTGGCTCCTTCTCGTAGTTTATAATTGGGACATTTCTCAAGCTGGCTGACATAATTTCTTCCTGGATGTTGCAGAAAGTATTAGAATGCTGCCTCTGTTTCTTAACCTATACAATAAGTCTTGTATTCGTCAATATATTTACACAAAGTTGGGATTTTTGGCAGGGATATCTTTTCTGTCATCTTAATGTCCATCCATGTATGTCGCGTTGTTATTTGATTGAATCAGGGAACATGAATGAAACTCACCGCGCTCCTACGAACGGAGGATTTATCGATGCAGTAACGAAACAAACAGAATGGAACCGATAAGACACCGGGAAAGAAGGACAAAAACTGGATTCCCCGGCAAAAAAATTGAAGTTTTGAAATCTAACTAGAAGAGATATTTTAAGTACAAGCGACCCAAGACTGCTGGAGGAAGAGAAAGTGAGCGGTGAGGAAGTGGCGCTACTCTTCACAAACAGGGCAAACAGGTTGGTGCTTGACCAGTTTCCATAACTATCTACTTAACTATTTTATTTAAAAAAAATTGTTTATAAAAATACTGGTATCATGTGTATATATTGTATCTGCTGATGTTGCATGTTGTAGATGTAAGAAAGAAAACCAAAAGAAAACCAATTTACAGTATATCAAAATGCAAAATATGATGAGCCTGTCTGATAATTGTCCGATAATCGTCTGCAACATTTACACAGATGCCTGGAGGGTGCCAACTTTCCAATGTAATTCACACAGTATATTCTGCATTCTCGTATGCAATGACATAATTACGTACGTAGGTATCACATGCATGCGTATTAGCTTTAGTTGTTGGTAGTTACCAATAGCAATTTGCATAGCTAGCAATAGCTGTCATTGAATGTATATTCTATCATAACAACAACATGACTGTAAATTGTTTGTTGCTTCTCTTGGACTGCATTTGTATGTGTGCACGCACCAACACCAATCG
Source organism: Nerophis lumbriciformis (assembly GCF_033978685.3). Taxonomy (NCBI): domain Eukaryota; kingdom Metazoa; phylum Chordata; class Actinopteri; order Syngnathiformes; family Syngnathidae; genus Nerophis; species Nerophis lumbriciformis. The sequence continues at coordinate 17,809,156 of NC_084548.2, forward strand.
TTTTTATTCGGACCGGTAAATTAGTTTATTTCCTAAAATTTTTAATTGTGAAAAATATAGACAATTGTCAAACACATGTGTTCTGTTAAACCACTAATGGTAACAGAAGCTAACCGGTGGTATTCTTAGTTAAATTTTTTTGCTTTGAAAAATGTTACTGTGAGGAAGTTGCAAACAGCCCCTTTAAAGTTTTTTACTCATTTAAAAATATACTTTTTAACAATATTTGGACCCGTGATGTCACCAGTAAAGATTTGCGGATCGATACCGAAATATTGACACCCTTGATGTAGATTCTTAATGCTCGCATATCAATTCTCAAAATATAATATCGATACCGAACCTCATGGAAGGGATTTAGACAAGGTGGAGGGGATGTGTGTAAAAAATAAAGCATTGTAGTGAAATGTCTGCCCTTTTTACCTTTATCATAGGGCGACTTGTACAATGTCGCCCTGACATTGTACAAGAGATCTTGATTGTTTGTTATGGCGAAGGGATCCAAGAATGTTGCAGAGTAAGCAGATCCAAAACAGCTGGCACCAAGGCAGGACACCCACCCACCAGGGAAACATATAAATAACCAAGTTAGACCAAGTCTGGGGGCTCTTTCTTTTTTTCCCTGCTCAGGGGCGCATCATCCAACGTCTAGAAGAGACCACCGTAGTTTCTCCGGAGAAACTTTCTATGTATGGCAATTAAATCCAACCTTGTACCATTTGATTATAAGTAAATAAAACTTTTGTGATAAATTCACTTTTGTTCTTGTGTAAGATTTGGACTTTCGACTACACCAGGGGTAGGGAACCTATGGCTCTAGAGCAGTGGTTCTTAACCTTATTGGAGGTACCGAACCCCACCAGTTTCATATGCGCATTCACCGAACCCGAACCATAATCATAAAATGATGTTGTTATATTAAAGAAATACTAATAAAGGTATATTTTACAAACGGAAAGTTACAGGAATGTACACATGATCCCATGTTTACATCTCATTGTGCAACATGTGAATGTTTTAGTGGGAACTAAATGCGATTTCTGAAAGGGGTACACATTATTTCCAAAGCAGGACCCCCCACCCAGACATATAATACTAGTACACAGCTCATGAAAAACAATATGTTATAGTCATTGTAAGTGGGTCAAAACACTTATATTAGAAAATAATCCCATGAAAATGACTACAATAATAAAACATTGAACTTGTTATTTAGTCAGGTTTGAGACAGGTGTGCTGCAGGTGTGACCACAGTGCATGTGCACATCTGACGTCGCTCACATGTGCTCCACCGAATGCTCAAGGAGTTTTTGCGTTTGCTCACACATATGGAAAATTAGAGGGAACATTGTTTGGGGGAATCCATAATACGCCAACAGGGAGAAGTTTTTGTTTACACGATGATTCGGGTGTGTCTTGACCTCCGCGGCAGAGGCTCTGCCGAAACCCTGAGGCCGACTCACCGAACCCCTAGGGTTCGATCAATCCCAGGTTGAGAACCACTGCTCTAGAGCCAGATGTGGCTCTTTTGATGACTGCACCTGGCTCTCAGATAAATCTTAGCTGACATTGCTTAACACGATAAGTAATGAATAATTCCGCTGGTAATCACAGTGTTAAAAATAACGTTCAAAATATGCATTTTAATCCAGCCATCCGTTTTCTACCGCACCTGTTCAAGAAGTCGCATTAATGGTAAGAAGTATTGTATTTATTATTAGCTAGCTTCAGAATAACAATGTTATTAAAAACAATAAGAGACTAATTATACTCTAAAAATGTTGGTCTTACTTAAAAATGCACGCATTTAGTTGTATTCAGTGTTAAAAAATATGATATGGCTCTCACGGAAATACATTTTAAAATATTTGACTTTCGTGGCTCTCTCAGCCAAAAACGTTCCCGACCCCTGGACGACACCATTAATAACATTAAAACTATAATAGCAAATATAATTTTTTGACAACATAAATGTACCACAAACGTTTTTTGGGACAAGCTTGGTGAGATTTGGACATTGTGGTGTGGCTTCGTGTGAATAATAAAACCAGAATGGTACAAATGTACTTTTTTCACAGCAGGATTTTTGGTGAAAATTGAACAAGGTGGCGTTTTAAACTTTAACAGCACAGAAAAATAAATACAAATAAATCTACGGCACAAATGTAACATAAACTAATGGCAGTGGTGTAGTGTGCAATGACAAGGCGGTCCAGCTTCACACACATGAAGTATTGTACCATAAAGAGATTCTTACTGTCACTCCACTTCAACACAATACTTAAGGGAACGTGTTTGATGCATTAGTTATGACATCTGCAATCGTATCTGTCACTGTGAGTTTACTGACCTGATCTAAATGAAATGTCCCTCTAATATTTTTGGTGTGAGTGTATGTTTACTGCGCGCCTCCTTGTTGCATGAAAATAAATCTGGCTGATTTCTGACTGCAGTCAAGCTGAAGCAAGGCCTGATTGCTATTCTTCTAAGTAAACCATTTTATCAGCATTAAATTCAAAGCTTTCAGCCAGCGTGTTTGAGATAACAAGCAGGGTGTTCAAATGTGACGCAAGAGAGCAAATATTTAAATCCCTGCGGGATACTTGTGGTTATTTTTCTTTGCGACTTGGAATGCGAGCTGCAATATGTGCTCTTGATGCTGTTCGTCTAGTTTGCTGCCCACTTTATCTCTGCTGCCCTCGTATCTCCAGAGACCTGATGGAGGACAATGCTTTGAATTTACTTGGTCTTTTTTCTTACCGACCTGTCTCAGCTACTTTATATTTGCACTAATCCAGGCTTTTTGTCTAAAATATCACTCTTTACAAAACAGTTTTGTGATGTAACAAATTCAAGTGACGCCCGACAGCTTGAAAACATGTTTAAATACATTATTTTGATTTGTTTGTCTTATTTTTAACATTTTAAAAGGCAAAGTGAATTGTAACTAATTGTCCACAAGGGTAGGGTTGGCATAAGAAGCATTGCGATTGGAAACCAGGGACAGGTGTGTCCTGATTGCCAATCAGGGACAGGTGTGTCTTGATTGCCAATCAGGGACAGGTGTGTCCTAATTTCCAATCAGAGACAGGTGAGTAAGCCAGTGCTCAGACCAGAGGAGTGGTGGTAAATGAAGGCAAACAAGAAGTGGAACGACAAACAAGAGCACTGGGCAAGAAATAATAAAATTTATACGAAAACTAATGACAACTGAGTTAAGTACAGTATAGATACCCGTATAATCACAATTTGGCCAACATTTATATTTGCATGTTTTTTTCTCACTAACAATAGGCTGTTATTTCAACAACAACAAAAAATATATATACGTCATAAATATGTATCCATTTAAAAATACTACAATATTTTTTTTATAAAAAGTAAGTTAAGTACAGTATAGATACCTGTTGTTTCCAGGGAAAAAAAACACACATAACTCACCATAAATATGTAATTATTTCAGAATACTAAAATACATTTGAAAAAAGTAGGTTAAGTTAAAGTACCAATGATTAAAGTACCAATGATTGTTACACACACACGCAGTGGGCAGCAGCGGTGCCGCGCCCGGGAATCATTTTTGGTGATTTAACCCCCAATTCCAACCCTTGATGCTGAGTGCCAAGCAGGGAGGTAATGGGTCCCATTTTTATAGTCTTTGGTACGACTCAGCCGGGGTTTGAACTCACAACCTACCAATCTCAGGGCGTACACTCTAACCACTAGGCCACCGAGTAAGTACAGTATAAATACCTGCATAATCACAATTTGGCAAACATCTACAGTATATTTACATGTTTTTGTTTTTTTCTCACCAGCAATAGACTGTTATTTCCATACAAAAAAATACAACTCACCATTAATATGTAAGTATTTCAAAATACTAAAATACATTTGAAAAAAGTAAGTTAAGTATAGATACTTGTATAATCTCAATTTGGCAAACATCTATATTTACATGTTTTTTCTCAACAACAATAGGTTATTTCCACAGAAAAAAATATATAACTCGCCATAAATATGTAACAATTTTTTTTTTTTTTTTTTAATGTCCTGTCCAGCTTCTCAGGCAAATCATATAGTTGATGTAGATGCCCATGTCGGCTGTTCAGATTTACTTTACAAAAGAGAAGTGTAGGATACTTCTCTTGTTGCCTTATTTGTATTTGACTTTATTAAATGTATTTATATTATCATTTAGTGCAGCCGGGCCGGAGCAGGAGGGGATAGAAAGAGAAAAAAAAAGAAGACAGAGGGGGAAATTGTGGGGACAAGAGGGGGATTAGACAGAGAGACAAAAACAACAACAGCAAACAACAACAACAACAACAACAACAACAATAGAGCAACATCAGCAAATATGACATGTACAAATATGATGGTAAAAGTAATAGCAAATAAGCAGTTAGCGAAAAATAAAAAATAATACAGAAATGACAATGAGCATTATTACACTACAAATGGATCAATACAAATACCAATAGAAATAGCGCTATTGATAATGAACAATACCAATAATTTACCTTTATTATCAACAATACAGTTGTTTAAATGCAACAATACATATACGTAATGATAACTTGAGATACGAAAGAATGCAGAAAAATGGAGGGGGAGAAAGAGAAGCAACCTACATTAACCTTGTAGATTGTTATAGTCACAATAGGTTAAGCTTTGTCAGTGTGCCATGTGTTACACCCAGTTTACCCTAGGGCAACAACGTTAATATATGTTTGATGAAACGTGATTATGTGCATGAGTGTAAGTATGCATATGTACTTGTATATGTACAGAATGTGTATATGTGTTTGTACAATGAATGTATATGTACAGAATGTGTATATGTGTTTGTACAGTGAATGTATATGTACAGTATGTGTATGTGTATGTTTGTATATTGAATGTGCGTGTGGATGTACGAACATTATGTAGGTAAATATGTACTGTATTTGTGTATGTATGTGGGAGCGTAGGTACCTATGTACGTATGTGAGCATATGTGAATTTGCATGTACAATACATTCGACTCCCAGAGTGCGTGGGAGCCAGAGCACGGCCCCATCACCCCCGAGAGCCCAACCCACAAACAGGAGGCGTGGTGCCCAGGGAACCAGGGAATATGTAATAATTTTAAAGTACTAAAATATATATTTAAAAAAAAAAAGTTTTTTTTAGCACCATACAGGAGTTAGTTTCTGCGTACTGAGGTGACATCAGTGCAAGATCAATCAATCAATCAATCAATCAATCAATCAATCAATGTTTATTTATATAGCCCTAAATCACAAGTGTCTCAAAGGGCTGCACAAGCCACAACGACATCTTCGGTACAGAGCCCACATAAGGGCAAGGAAAAACTCACCCCAGTGGGACATCGATGTGAATGACTATGAGAAACCTTGGAGAGGACCGCATGGAGAAAAATGTACTCCCAAGTGGGCCGGACTGGTAAAATCACGGCGCGATAACTTAAAAATAAAGACACCTTCAGATTGTTTTCTTTGTTTAGAAATAGAACAAGCACATTCTTAAAATGTACAAATCATAATGTTGTTGGTTTTTATTTACACTTACATGTTGCGGTTAATATATTCTATCTTTATTTGTCGTTATTTATACTTTCTGAATAAATTATGTGATAATGTTCATCAGTCAACTCATTGTCTACATATCAAGATAAAAAAAAATATCAAAATCAAATTACAGGATGTTATTTATGTAGTTAGCTCATTTTCCTCCACTGGTGCACTAACATCATGTGGTTTATTTGTTTACATATATATAGCATCATCTACAAATATACAAATAATTGCTATTGCGACATCTAGTGGACACATTTAAAACAGCAGTTTATTTCATTCAAAAATGTTGGCCCTTTTTTATACTTAGTAAACTCATCCCGCGGGCCGGATAAAACCTGTTTGCGGGCCGTAGGTTTGACACACCTGATGTAGAATGACTTAAAGCCTTAATTATCTCAAAGGTGACTATAGCTTCTGCTAAACATAATACAAATATTAAGGCATGTTGTAGGTGAGGTGAATACTTTGTGCGTCCCAGCCACACCCGTACTCTACCTCCAGCGGCCCCCAGATTAATGGAGTTTAAGACCCCTGTTCTGCACTGACAGCATTTGTTAATATTCGGCCTCCAGACTTGCAGCGAGGTAAATTCAATTTAATATGTGATAGGAATGTCACGTTCTGCTTGCATCAGAGTGAGATTTGTGTTCCCAAGATGCAGAAAGGCAGGCAGGATGCAGTGTGCAGGTAAGAAGAGTCTTTACTTCTTTCTTCAAGCAAGGCAACAATACAATAACAGATGTGCCGCAGGGAAGCGCACTGGAGCCCAGGCCAAAAACTTAGATTGTTCTCTGCCTAGCTTCAAAACGCATGGACGTATGATGTAGCATTAAGCTAACACAAAACAAAAATATGGGTTATACTTGTATAGCACTTTTCTACCTTCAAGGTACTCAAAGCGCTTTGACACTATTTCCATGAATTGATTGGATCCCGACTTAAACAAGTTGAAAAACGTTTTGATTGATTGATTGATACTTTTATTAGTAGATTGCACAGTGAAGTACATATTCCGTACAATTGACCACTAAATGGTAACAACGTTTTTCAACTTGTTGAAGTCGGGGTCGGATTCATGATACAGATATATACTATTTGCATAATACAGTCATCACACAAGATAATCATCACAGTATATAAATTTAATTATTTACATTATTTACAATCCGGGGTGTGGGATATGGAGGGGGGGTTAAGTTTGTTTGTTATCAACACTTCAGTCATCAACAATTGCATCATCAGAGAAATTGACATTGGAACAGTGTAGGTCTGACTTGGTACATATGTACAGCAAGTATTGGACACAGAGAAAGAGATCAGAAATTATAAGAAAAAGTGACTACATTTGATTGTTTACATTTGATTATTAACAATCCGAAGAGGTATGATGAGGAAGGGAGGGTGTTAGTTTAGGGTTGAAGTTGCCTGGAGGTGTTCTTTTAGTGCAGTTTTGAAGGAGGATAGAGATGCCCTTTCTTTTACACCTGTTGGGAGTGCATTCCACATTGATGTGGCGTAGAAAGAGAATGAGTTAAGACCTTTGTTAGATCGGAATCTGGGTTTAACGTGGTTAGTGGAGCTCCCCCTGGTGTTGGGGTTATGGCGGTCATTTACGTTAAGGAAGTAGTTTGACATGTACTTCGGTATCAGGGAGGTGTAGCGGATTTTATAGACAAGGCTCAGTGCAAGTTCTTTTACTCTGTCCTCCACCCTGAGCAAGCCCACTTTGGAGAAGTGGGTAGGAGTGAGGTGTGATCTGGGGTGGAGGTCTAGAAGTAATCTGACTAGCTTGTTCTGGGATGTTTGGAGTCTAGATTTGAGGGTTTTGGAGGTGCTAGGGTACCAGGAGGTATTCGGGTGTTACCATTTAGTGGTCAATTGTACGGAATATGTACTGAACTGTGCAATGTACTAATAAAAGTTTCAATCAATCAATCAATCCACATTCACCCATTCACACACAGGGCAGGAGCTGCCATGCAAGGCACTAACCACGACCCATCAGCAGCAAGGGTGAAGTGTCTTGCTCAAGGACACAACGGACGTGACTAGGTTGGTAAAAGGTGGGGATCAAACCAGGAACCCTCAGGTTGCTGGCATGGCCACTCTCCCAACGGCGCCACGCCGTCCCCCGATATAATATGATAATATCAGCAAACAACGAATGTTGCCGTCCCCAAAGGCGGTCAATGGACCTGCGAAGAAGACAAGGTGACGCGTTCAAATCTCTCTGATTAGTGATCAGGAGCAGGTGAGCCTCCTGATCACTAATCAGACGCAGGTGAAAATAATCTGCACTCCATGGTAACCAAAGTAAAACACTGGAAGGAGCGAAGAAACAGAAATAGAATCTGAAACACAGGAATACCAAAACAAAAGCCAAAGGAACATGACCAAATTGGACAGGTCATGACTTGGAAATCCTTACTAGAATAACAACAGTCATGCAGTGTGGAATATGGAGACGTGACTTTGTGTAAGACGGCGGCGCTTGTGTGTGATTTTTCTAGCTGTGGCTAGTGTCGCTTCGACAGCAAACTTTGTTCAAATCCAGCCTCAAAACCATCCCATCAGTTAGCTAATGGTTATCCCATGGTTGATAAAAACCAGACCTAGAACCAGTATTTAGATAAGATTAGCTTTCATGGTGCAATTATCATTAACTGTCATTAGTGGTGAGTACCCATGCATTTTGCAAGTTAAAATACATTAGTGTATGCAGCATATTTAGTGCTTCAACTTGGATTGTCAGCATGCAGCCTGTTAGCTTTACACTTGGGAGTATCAGGATGTAGGGCAACAGGCAATGTGTTAAACATAGCCATTTTTTTGGGAGTGTTAAGATTAAGATTTGTTTATTTCAAAGGGGACAATGCAATTTGTTAAAAACACATGACTGCACATGGTTAAAAAAGCCAGAATTAGCCAGAAGGCTAGTTTTCATCAGTCGTCCCCTGGTCATGATGTAAAAAAGGCAGTGAAATTACAATTTCAAAGAAAAAGAAAAGAAAAGAAAAAAAGAGAAAAAGGGGAAAAAAAGCACACAATACATATATGATATAACACAAAATAAAATACAACATAACAACATAACATTTATTATAGCGTTTCGTTTTTTATAACATTATTGTAACTGGATTTGCCTATGTTCTGTAACTGGATCTGTGTACTGTTGTTTTTTTATTATTTTGAGAATTTTCTTTTCTTTTCCTTTTTCCTTTCTTTTATTATTACTATCTGCATATGTTCTGTAACTACCACCTACTCAGTGGCCTAGTGGTTAGAGTGTCCGCCCTGAGATCGGTAGGTTGTGGGTTCAAACCCGGCCGAGTCATATCAAAGACTATAAAAAATGGGACCCATTATCTCCCTGCTTGGCACTCAGCATCAAGGGTTGGAATTGGGGATTAAATCACCACAAATGATTCCCGGGCACGGTACCGCTGCTGCCCACTGCTCCCCTCACCTCCCAGGAGGTGATCAAGGGGATGGGTCAAATGCAGAGGACAAATTTCAGCACATGTGTGTGTGACAATCATTGGTACTTTAACTTTAACTGTATCTGTGTACTGTTATTTTATTTTATTGTTTTGAGAATTTTCTTTTCCTTTTCCTTTTTCCTTTCTTTTATTTGTAACTGAATTTGTGTATGTTTTGTAACTGGATCTGTGTATTATTATTTTACTTTGAACTTTTGAAAAGGACTCCAGGAAGATTACGCTGGCGTTTATGTGTCGGCTAATGGGGATGCTCAATAAACAATAAACAATAACCCCAGCAAAGGGCAAGGATCTAGGCATATAGAGGCAAATGTGCACAAATTAAACAACAATTGCAGAGAGAGTTGCCAATTCCCCGAAATAAATAATAAAGGACACCTTGCAGGGCTTGTCGATCCAATCTGTTTTGCCTTTTTTGTTTGTTTGTTTGTGTGAAAGGAGTTTTATACTATCTGCAAAGGTTGAATGGAAGCAACCGGGCTCTTGTTAAAGAGTTTCAAAAGAGTCCATTTGCATGGATTCGACATTTGTAGATTTTCTGACCTGACGACCTAATCTACGCTAACATGTTTCTGTAATATTTCGCTCCAGCCACAATTGAATTGTATGCGTGAGTTTTCTGGTAATACAAATACATGAGAAACAGATTGTTCAATAATCAGCGTGTTTGTGCAAGATAACACAAATTGACACAGTAAAATAGTTTATTTTCCCTCCTGAGAGTGTGTATGCAGCTAACACATAAGGTAAAAAGAATGCTAATGGTTATCCCATGGTTGATAAGAACCATACCTTTTTGATTGATTGATTGATTGAAAATTGTATTAGTAGATTGCACAGTACAGTACATATTCCGTACAATTGACCACTAAATGGTAACACCTGAATAAGTTGTTCAACTTGTTAAAGTCGTGGTCCACGTTAATCAATTCATGGTACAAATATATATACTATCAGCATAATACAGTCATCACACAAATTAATCATCAGAGTAAATACATTGAATTATTTACATTATTTACAATCCAGTGGGTGGGATGTGGCGGGGGTTGGGGTGGGGGGGTTAGGTCATCAACAATTATATCATCTGAGAAATGGACATAGTAACAGTGTAGGTCTCACTTCGTAGGATATGTACAGCGAGCAGTGAACATAGTGAGCTCAGAACTAGAACTAGTATTTAGAGATGATTAGCATTAATGACACAATTCATAACCGTCTGTTAAGGTGGGTTGCAATCACTCGACCTAGAGTCACATCCGGGCACTTCTGGATTTCAGGCAAGGGTCTAGAGCCCCATTGAGCCACTGTTCATTTATCTGCATTTGTGCAGATTTGGGCGAAAGGTTAAGAGGCAAATATGTAAGCGATCATGAAAAAAATACTAGGATGGAATGGATTTATACACTCTTAAGAAAGATATGTTTTTAATTATTTAAACCGATTATCATCACCAAGACGTTCCTGCTCGCCACAACTTCACTTCATTTGACAATCATGGTATTTAGAGAAGAAAAGACTGAAGGCACGTCATGTCTTTACATCTGAGTGGTCCACTAATGAAACATTTATCAGTGAAAGACAAAGTTGGACTTATTCGTGCATTGGTTAGTAACGTATTTGATTGACATAACGCTGCCATAAATATTAGTCTGTCATCTACAAGTTAAGTCTGCAGTTGTTTATATGCTGTGATATTCATATTTTGTCTCATTATTGAGCTATAGATGTTGTTCAGCCATGTTTGCCATCGATATTAAGATTCAGTATGCTGTTAAGGATATGTTCTACATGCTAACAAATAGCATCAAAGGTCATCCGTGTTGAATAAAGCACTTGGCTTTCCTGCACAACAACAACTAGGCTTTTAGTTTATGTTATGAAAATTGACAGCGAGATTATGGTTCATTGGAACAACAATCACAATATTTATTATTAGGACTTAACATGACGTTAGTTTATTTGCACAAACATTTCCTCGTAGTTATATTTAGGCATAGCAACCACAAAAGAACACAGACTAATTTAGTTTCATTTTATTACGTTTAGTTATGCTCTCAAACACTACAAATATAGTAGAGAATACATTTGAGTGCATCACAGAATCAAATGCTCAAACAAACATATTACAAAGTAATCACTGCAGACACAAGTGGTCCGATTGTATTCCACAAGATAATAATAATGATAAGTTTAAGAGCTATTTACTCCAATGTACTTTCGTTTTTTTCCCTGACTTTATTACCTTTATGAACCTCTTCTTTCGAGACTCTATGAATGGACTTTCCTATATCTCTATACGCACGGCTGGAACACCCAAGAACAGAACAGCAATACAGCATTTTCTGCTCAAATTCTACACTCACTCTCACTTGTTTTAATGCTACGCTCAAGCTGCTTGACCATCGTGTGAAATAAGCCGTGAAGAAGAAAAATGGATGTGACGTCATATGCAACCCTCCTATTACTTTATTTGAAATATGTAAAGAATGGATATTTGCACATGCATCCATTTATTCAGAATCATCCATGTTCTATTCGTGATTCATCAAAGAACTGATCATCTTCCCCACTTTTACATACCGTACAAAGAATACGGGACAAAGTGCGTCTCTTGACAGCTCACTACGATACAAATACTTATGTTTTTTAAAGGCCTACTGAAACCCACTACTACCGACCACGCAGTCTGATAGTTTATATATCAATGATGAAACCTTAACATTGTAACACATGCCAATACGGCCGGGTTAGTTTACTAAAGTGCAATTTTAAATTTTGCGCGGAATATCCTGCTGAAAACGTCTCGGTATGATGATGTCTGCGCATGACGTCACAGATTGTAGAGGACATTTTGGGACAGCATGGTGGCCAGCTATTAAGTCGTCTGTTTTTATCGCAAAATTCCACAGTATTCTGGACATCTGTGTTGGTGAATCTTTTGCAATTTGTTCAATGAACAATGGAGACAGCAAAGAAGAAAGCTGTAGGTGGGAAGCGGTGTATTGTGACAGGCGTTGTGCCGGATAACGCACCCCCGCCTTGGAATGCACCCCCTGACTGTTGTGCCGTATAACACAGCCGGTGTTTCATTGTCTACATTCCCGAAAGATGACTGTCAAGCTTTACCATTGGCCTGTGGAGAACTGGGACAACAGAGAATCTTACCAGGAGAACTTTGAGTTGGATGCGCAGACGCTGTACCGTGAGTACGCATGCAGCTGCGGCTTCCAAACATTTGATCGCTTGCCCGTACGTGCGTGCCGCTATGTGCATGTCACGTACGTAACTTTGGGGACTTTGGGGAAATATATGTGGTGTATGAACTTTGGGGAGGTGAACGGTACTTTGGGCTGTGGGATTGAGTGTGTTGTGCAGGTGTTTGAGTTGTATTGGCGGGTTAATGGGCGGGAGGGGGGAGGTGTTTGTTATGCGGGATTAATTTGTGGCATATTAAATATAAGCCTGGTTGTGTTGTGGCTAATAGATTATATATATGTCTTGTGTTTATTTACTGTTTTAGTCATTCCTCGCTGAATATCAGGTCCCACCCGCCTCTCACAGCATCTTCCCTATCTGAATCGCTCCCACTGCCCTCTAGTCCTTCACTCTCACTTTCCTCATCCACGAATCTTTCATCCTCGCTCAAATTAATGGGGAAATCGTCGCTTTCTCGGTCCGAATTGCTCTCGCTGCTGGTGGCCATGATTGCAAACAATGTGTGGATGTGAGGAGCTCCACAACCTGTGACGTCACGCACATATCGTCTGCTACTTCCGGTAGAGGCAAGGCTTTTTTATCAGCGACCAAAAGTTGCGAACTTTATCGTCGATGTTCTCTACTAAATCCTTTCAGCAAAAATATGGCAATATCACGAAATGATCAAGTATGACACATAGAATGGAACTGCTATCCCCGTTTAAAAAAATCGCATTTCAGTAGGCCTTTAAGGGGCGTTTGCAACCATAATTGCAGACCACGGCACTTATCCAGAAAAAAATATATTTACCACACCACTATTGTGACTAGTGAGGGAACACATAGCTTCCAAAAACAAAATGGAAGACCTACATACACAGTTATTGGTAAAACCATCGACAAAAAGCAGCTTTTGCGAATGCGCTTGGACTTTCTCTACAAAGTTTATTATTATTATTCTTCGGTCAATGGTCAACAAAATAAACAAACAGTTGCACATTCATAGATTGAAAATGAAAATGAAAATGTTGCAGACCAAAATGGTTTAGGCTGAAGTTGAACACTTATAGCGCCTAACCCTATAAACAACGTCAAGTACAAGATGAACTTCCGAAAATTATGAAATGTCTTTTGTACAACATATTATAAATACACATTATACACAATATGAACACTGTTCAATTATATACACAGTAAAGGCATGTGAAATATCCTTATACGCGTGTTAAACCTTTGTACCAATTTATATACTATATACAAACAATTATACTTCCATTATTATTTATATCCCACATTTAGTATTTTAATTAACATTGATCATAGTATTAACTACTGTGTTGATTCAAGAGTGATATATTTTTCCAAGACATTGGTCTTAAAGTGTTTTTTAAATGTGTGAATGGACCTGGAACATTTTAAGGAATCATCCAAGCTGTTCCACAGTTGAACCCCCCTGACAGAAACACATCTACTTTTTAAGCTTGTTCTTATCTTAGCTTTCTGGAAAACAGCTGAACCTCTGAGGTCATAGGGATTCTCTCTGGGTTTGAACCTCTCCTGTAGACACCGAGGCAGCATGTGGTTATGAGCTTTGTACGTCACAATAGCAGTGTTGAGGTCAACAAGATCATGCAGTTTTAAGGTTTTTAATTTAATAAACAGAGCATTGGTATGGTCATGATAATCTGCATAATTTACAATTCTAATCGCTTTCTTTTGAAGTAAGAATATAGAGTTGATGTTTGTTTTGTAATTGTTACCCCAGATTTCAACACAATAATTAAGATAAGGGAGTACGAAAGAATTATATAACATATTAAGAGCCTTTTGATTTACGGAGTTTTTGATTTTATGTAACATAGCAATATTTTTTGCCATCTTTGTCTTAAGTATATTTATGTACAGTTTCCAATTTAATTTATCATCTATATAGATTCCGAAAAATTTTGTTGAATACACCCTTTCTATCTCCATATCATCAATTCTTATATGACACTGTATGTTATTTTTCCTATTTCCAAAAATTATATATTTTGTTTTATTTAGGTTGATTGACAGTTTATTGGCATCAAACCATTGCTTTAGTATATGGAGTTCGCTCTCTACAGTCTCTAAGAGTTGGCCAAGGTCTTGCCCAGAACAGTACAGACTTGTATCGTCAGCAAAGAGAATACAATTGAGTTTTTTAAAGATTTTGCAGATATCATTAATATACAATAAAAACAATTTTGGTCCCAGTACAGAACCTTGGGGCACTCCATGTGTTATAATCTTTGTATCTGAATCTACATTGTTCATATGCACATACTGTTCTCTACCACCAAGATAACTCTTCAACCAATCATGAGCAAGACCTCTAAAACCATACCTCTGCATTTTGTTTAGAAGTAATGTGTGATCGATGGTGTCAAAGGCCTTGCTCAGGTCAATAAAAACAAAAAGTGACGTCCATCTACTGGAATTTTCATCTGTTGATTGTTTTGACACTTCCGTTTTCACACCAAGGGAAAACGTTGCTGCATTTCCTCCCAATATTATAAGTGCAGTCTAAAAAGAAACACATCAACGGTTTTTTGCTCTATTGCGGCTCCCTTTCTTCCCCATACTGTCACTCAATCACTGCACATTAACGTCTCCAAATCCATGGCGCTCTTGCAGTCATCAATTACAGTGTGACCAACATGCCTGGAGGAGAGCGCTCCCCAAACAGAACATTTTTATTCCCCGGGCCACGATTCAGCTCGATTTACAAACAATGAATCTTGCTGAGAATTGCTGAGTCCCCCGAAGGAAACCCAAACCCACAAAGGTATGAGTGACCTTTATCAAATAGAGGACAGATACCTCCCTTTTACATTCACATTTTTTTAGGGTCTGTTTTCCTGTACTCGGAATGCTCCTGTGCTCACTGTGCTGAAAATTGCAGTGCAGCATGAACGGAATTGGGTTTGATAACACCTTCTGGTCAGAGCAGGTTGGGTTAAATGACACGGTACAACAAATAATCAAGTCTTCTATAAGTTCTGTCTTCAGTTGTCAACCGATGTGAGATGTGTTATTAGACAGCTGAACATTCAGCTTGGTGGCTTCGGGTGGGTCAGCGAGCTCGGGCGAAAATACGACATTCGGCTTCACAGGATTAATCCCAGTGTCAGTGCACGAGAAGAGTTATCGACCCATGGGACTGTAAATCAGTTACCATACCTCCATACTATTTTAGCTTGTGTGTGTTTTAATCAACCTCCACAAATGGATGGCCTTTCAGTTACAACACTGTAACAACGTTTGAAGTTTGTCTAAATAATTACAGACTTAAAAAGGTAATTATACAACGTAAATACATCATGTTAAGTTGACTGAGCGACTGATATTACTCCTACTCAGTATTACTACACTGCAAGAGCTCTCATTACAGTGTATTTTATTTTATTTCAAAAGCATACTTGCCAAACCTCCCGGATTTTCCGGGAGACTCCCGAAATTCAGCGCCTCTCCCGAAAACCTCCCGGGACAAATTTTCTCCCGAAAATCTACCGAAATTCAGGCGGACCTGAGTGAGCCTGTTTTCACGTCCGCTTTCCCACAATATAAATAGCGTGCCTGCCCAATTACGTAATAACTGTAGAATGATCTAGGGCGAGTTCTTGGTTTCTTATGTGGGTTTATTGTTAGGCAGTTTCATTAACATCCTCCCAGCGCGGTAACAACACACAACAACAATTAATCAATCAATCAATCATCCATCCATCCATCCATTCTCTACCGCTTATTCCCTTTGGGGTCGCGGGGGGCGCTGGAGCCTATCTCAGCTACAATCGGGCGGAAGGCGGGGTACACCCTGGACAAGTCGCCACCTCATCAATCAATCAATCACTGTTTATTCATATAGCCCTAAATCACAAGAGTCTCAAAGGGCTGCACAAGCCACAACGACATCCTCGGTACAGAGCCCACATAAGGGCAAGGAAAAACTCACTCCAGTGGGACGTCGATGTGAATGACTATGAGAAACCTTGGAAAGGACCGCATATGTGGGTAACCCCCCACCCCTCCCCCCGCTCTAGGGGAGACCGAATGCAAAGGATGTCGAGTGGGTCTGACATAATATTGTGAGAGAAGGATATTGTTTTGACCCAGGGACTACAGAGAGGAGAGAAGGCGGGATCTCCCCAAGTTCCAGACACTGCTTTTTTTAACTCTTTTACGAACCTCTTTTTTGAAGTGTTTTTTACGAACCTTCCTTTGAACTGTTTCACGACGTTTTCTGTGAAGTGTTTACGACCTTTTCTTTGAACTGTTCTGTAACCAAAGGCAAAGCTGTTTGCTAACAGCGTTGCCTTTGAACAACAGCAGTCACGTTTTCGTCTACCGTAAAGCAGTTCGTCTGCCGTAAACAGCAATGTTGTGACACTCTTAAACAGGACAATACTGCCATCTACTGTACATGCATATGTGACAATAACATCGAGGGCTTTTAGAGAGTGCAGTGCACAACTGCGCACACAACAAGAAGACGAAGCAGAAGAACGAGGAAGATACAGCCGTGGCGACGCCGACGACGAGTAAGATGAAGAAATACGCTTGTAAGTTCCAAGCCACAGCTGCGATTGGACCTGGATAGCCTCCGGGAAGAAGTAGTAGACTACCAAGTGCTTGGCAGTAAAGATCTTCCTCAGGAAGCAAAGATTGGCCAGTTATTTATATATATATATATATATATATATGTGTGTGTATATATGAAATACTTGACTTGGTGAATTCTAGCTGTAAATATACTCCTTCCCTCTTAGCCACGCCCCCACCCCACCCCTGACCCCACCCCCCACCCCCACCTCCTGAAATCGGAGGTCTCAAGGTTTGCAAGTATGTTCAAAAGTAGTGATTCTGTTGTATTGTTTCGTCATATTTTGCCCTGATTACATTTCCATCTTAATTTAATCATAACCCCGCACTCTAATGCTGATGGCAGCAGGATAATTAAACGCTTGTGAATTGTGATCGATCATGATTAATCACAGAAAATTATGTTTGTAAAGATGTTCTTTATGCATTAACTTGGAACAAAAATTGCAGGAAAGTGTCTGTCTTACAAAAAACGTGTAACTACGGACTTAAAAGTACAGGGGATTCCTGCATATTCATGTTCAAGCATTCGCGACTGATCGTGAATTATTTCTATTTAGATTTGTTAAAATACGCTTTGGTTATATTTCCGAAAGTTTGTCATTTTTTCACAGAAGACACATGTAATTCACTGTAAATTGGTAACAATATATAAATATTAGGGCTGTCACAAAGTTGAAATATTTAGTCACAAATAATCACTTTTTTCCATAGTTAACAGAACAGTTAACATATAATTAATTGCAATGAATTGCAAATACATGTGGAAGGTTTTCTTAATCTTTGATAAGTGGAACTAGGGGTACATCATGCTTCTTTTAACAGCTTAACACAAACTGAACATACACAGCCTTACGCACACACACATTATTGCAAGACAATTTCCATCTGTTGTCAAATCCAGTCCTTTAGTGGTCTCCCTTTCTCCCATTATGACATATATATATATATATATATATATATATATATATATATATATATATATATATATATATATATATATATATGTATATGTATATATATATGTATATATATATATATATATATATATATATATATATATATATACATATCTATATATATCTATATATATATATATATATATATATAGATATGTATATATATATATATATACATATATATATATATATATATATATATATATATATATATATATATATATATATATATATATATATATATATATATATTTACAGGGCATGTCAGGCTGTGAGTGGTCATGCAGGTCTGATGGGCTCGGCTCTAAGTTGTTTTCTCTGCCTTTACAGAAGCTAAGCACACTTCAACCAGCAACAGGTCTTTTTGAAGTGATGATAGTCTGTTTTTGAACACTTTTTGCGATGAGAATATTGTGTTTGGCTCTATTCAATATCAAACGTTTGTGCTCAAAATATATAGCTGGTTGCAACAATGTCAATGTCAATGTCAACCTAATGTCACCAAGACCAAGACCAATTTTTTATTCAAACGATTAAACTTTTTTATTTAAAATACAAACCTTAGTTAGTTTTTTGGCTTACACAAACAAAAACACCCAATTTTCCCCAAATCTAAAAACACTTGGAAAGAAACAGTCTAATAAAGTTGCATATTTATTAAATTAGTTGGACGTCTCACTGTTTTGTTCTGCTTACATTGGGGCCAAATGGGGCAGTGACCCAACAGATCCAACAGACATTTAACATGCAATATTACCACATACAGGGCCGGGGTGGAACTGCCAGCTATAATCATGTAAAAAAAAAATATATATATATATATATGTATATATATATATATATATATATATATATATATATATATATATATATATATATATATATATATATATATATATATATATACAGTACAGGCTACAAGTTTGGACACACCTTCTCATTCAATGCGTTTTCTTTATTTTTGTGACTATTTACATTGTAGATTGTCACTGAAGGCATCAAAACTATGAATGAACACATGTGGAGTTATGTACTTAACAGAAAAGGTGTAATAACTGAAAACAAGTTTTATATTCTAGTGTCTTCAAATAGCCACCATTTGCTCTGATTACTTTTTCGCACACTCTTGGCATTCTCTCGATGAACTTCAAGAGGTAGTCACCTGAAATGGTTTTCACTTCACAGGTGTGCTTGAAGCTCATCGAGAGAATGCCAATAGTGTGCAAAGCAGTAATCAGAGCAGAGGGTGGCTATTTTGAAGAAACTAGAAGATAAAACATGCATTTATTTCACCTTTTTTTGTTAAGTACATATCTCCACATGTGTCATTATAAATTACAATACATTTACATGGCATAATTGACCCTGTTACACACCCCCCCCCCCTAGAATTACACAAAAGTCTGGTTCGCAAGAACAGTGCGCACGTGTAAACACAATGACCATGGAAATCTCAAAATAGCATTATACAGCAATATACACTTCCTAATTAAAGGAATAATAGAATGAGAGACTTGTTTGGTGCCTAGCAAGAACTCCCAGTACTCTATAGACAAGGTGAGGTGCCTTATACACCACACATACACAGGCACAGCATTATGGGTGAGTAGGGAAAAATGAGTTTCTACACACAATGTAGAGGAAAAGAACATTGGCCACACACACACACACACACACACATTTATATATATATATATATATATATATATAAATATATACATATACAGTATGTATATATATATATATATATATATATATATACATGTACTGTATATATATATATATATATATATATATATATATATATATATATATATGTATATATATGTATATATATATATATATATATATATATATATATATATATTAATGTATATATGTACATACATATATGTGTATATATATATATATATATATGTATATATATATATATATATATATATATACATGTATATATATATATATATATATATGCATACAGTACATATGCTGCATCATAATCCAGGCTTTATTAAAGTGTAAAAATAGACATCTTTATGGGCGTCTCAATTTCAGATGTAACCTGCTGAAATAGAGAAGATCTACTGTACTCAGTTTGACACAATTTTAAAACCAAAAATATCAAAAAAACTTTTTTTTTTTTTTTTTTTTTTTTTGTGTCCTGTCCAGCTTCTCAGGCAAATCATATAGTTGATGTAGATGCCCATGTCGGCTGTTCAGATTTACTTTACAAAAGAGAAGTGTAGGATACTTCTCTTGTTGCCTTATTTGTATTTGACTTTATTAAATGTATTTATATTATCATTTAGTGCAGCCGGGCCGGAGCAGGAGGGGATAGAAAGAGAAAAAAAAAGAAGACAGAGGGGGAAATTGTGGGGACAAGAGGGGGATTAGACAGAGAGACAAAAACAACAACAGCAAACAACAACAACAACAACAACAATAGAGCAACATCAGCAAATATGACATGTACAAATATGATGGTAAAAGTAATAGCAAATAAGCAGTTAGCGAAAAATAAAAAATAATACAGAAATGACAATGAGCATTATTACACTACAAATGGATCAATACAAATACCAATAGAAATAGCGCTATTGATAATGAACAATACCAATAATTTACCTTTATTATCAACAATACAGTTGTTTAAATGCAACAATACATATACGTAATGATAACTTGAGATAAAAACCTGTTTTCTGTTGACTTTGTATTGTTTGACTCTTCCTACTTAAATGTAACTTTTCGAAACATAGTAAATAAATCATTGGCCTTTAAATGATTCTCTAATTGCACACCATTTGGAACACAAATTGCCAAAGCTGATGCGGCTATTATTTTTCAATTAGCTGAGGGGAGAAAAGTTGGGCAAAACTTGGTACAAACTATAGACTGAGGCTGATTTAATCTACTGAACTATATCATTGTCAGATTTCCACATAATACCATTAAATGTCAAGCTTTAAAAAAGGTTCTAAGA